>NW_014569662.1:270005-420641 GCF_001313835.1 Polistes canadensis | reverse complement strand
TTGCAGTTGCAGTTGCACTTGCAGTTGCATTTGCAGTTGCACTTGCAATTGCAGTTGCAGTATATATATATGTATGTGTGTGTAGGTAGAAATAGTTTTTCTATAAATAAAATATAGGATGTAATAATATATTCATATTGAATTGACTAATACGTAATTGTTGTATATAATTACGAATATATTGTTTTTTCATAATACTACTTAGATATATATATATATATATAATACTAAAAAGAGTATATTATTATTTAAACATACAAATAAAATATAAAATTGAAACATTCATTATATTATTGACCAATCCAATAACAACATGCTATATCATATATTACACTATATCAATATTAATGTTGCGAAGGAGAAACGTTGACGGGGGTGTTGACACCCACACTATAAGAGTGGACACAATGAAATACACGCGAGAAGATCATAGGCTTCCACGCCCAAAGAAATATCTTCCTTTCTTTCTCTTTCTTCTTCTTTTTCTTCTTTCTTATTTACCAAGCCTTTTCTAAAGATCGTAACTTCGAATAAATCGAGATCCACAAGTTTCTTAGCTATTTATATAATAACATTTTAGAAATATTTTCCAATAGTAGGTGCGCCATTCAGAAAGAAAGAAAAGATACAAATTTATTAACATTTTGTTACAAATTCGAAGATAGGTGTCATTCTCTTATATGGAAACTGCTAACCACGTATGCACTTATATAACGCATACGTTACATACGTAAGTCGGTACTCAATCGTTAAAAGCTCGTTTGTAGATACGTTGAGTATCGTGATCGAGATAACAAGCCTTCCGTATTCAATTATGAACAATGTCGTACCTGCTGACAGGTTGGAATCGAACCTATTGTTAATGCTACCTTAATAATACCAAGTTTGACTTAACAAGCGCATCTAATTCTTCGATAGGTAGAAAGAGATAAATATATATATATATCTAGCAATTACGATTGTCCGTGCATTAAGAAACCGATTTAGAACAATTTACCTTTAGAGGCGTCCAAGCTTAATTGCGATTCCATTTCTGTTATACAATCGTTCTCCATACAATGGGTAACCATCGCCATCAGCACCATAAAGACGAGAAGACACGTACGCGTGAGTAGTGTACGATAGAAATGGAACAATCAAGAGTATTCTCCGTAAAACCAAAGAATATATATCGATCCTTAATTGACAATGAATTTTTTATTAGTAAGAAAAAGCTCCCATACGATTTTATTCACCAACAAGATGAATCTCATTGATTGCGATAAACTTTACAATCGCATTCGTATTAATTTATAAAAACATGTCCAAAGTTAAGATTAATATTGTTGGCTACTTTTTTTGCATACGGTAAATAATAACAAAAATATATTTCATTGTAATAAATCTTACGTGTGTTATACTTTGGTCGAAAATTCTGAAGAGATAGAAAGAGAAAGAAAGATATGGTTTATGTCAAGGCTTTTTATAAAAGCGAAGGACGAAAAGAGGTTTCCGTGGGCGTCACGAGACTTTCGAGAGACTCAATAATTTAAGGCTTAACACCGAATTAATGGGCTGATATTCGTTCGTTTCGACTTAAAAAAAAATGAAAAAAAAAAAAGTATTATATATAGATGTATACATATAGAGAAGAAATGAAATATTACGATCGCCGAAAGAGGAAACGCGTTGGAAGTTGGCAACGAAACGTTATCGTTCCTCTGCGTGTATAGAAAAGATCGTAAAGAAAAAGAAGTTGATTTTGCGAGATAGTTTGAAGGGAAGAGTTACCGGCGCGCGAGAAGAAGAGGAGCTTGCAAGAAATGATCGTTTGCGATACGCCGCGGATGTGCCGCTTGGTAGAGACGCGGAAGAACTCAGCATCGAAAGAGAGAATTATTTATCGATCGCGGCACGGATCAAACGTTACAGCGTTAAATATAAATTCAACGAAATGGCAGCTTTTTGTCGGTCGTAAAGGAGCAGCGCGCGCATACACACACACACACATCAACGGCCAACGATATCACGTTTGGTACGGCATATTAATCGCTCTTGTATGTACCTTAGTACTAGTTGTTTAGAAAATCTTTTTACATTTTCTCTTCTCTTCTCCTCATTTCTCTTTTGCCTTTCTTCCGTACCATAATACTTAAGTAAAGCACTAATGTTAGGAGATAACAGGTATGTTAGCTACGCTGTACTCCAAGTAAAGGATTACGTAAACTTTACCTAGAAGCAGAAGAAGAAGAATAAGAAGAAGAGGAGAGGGAGGAAGAGGAGGAGGAAACGTATTTTCCTTGCTGTTAATCTGTAATTTAAAATAAATCTAAAGCTCGAATTTTCTTCCTAAAAACTTATACGTGTTAGCGTGTCGATGCGTTTATAAGTTCAACAACAAAATTATTTATAAAACGACAATATTGGAACATAGATAACGATTGAGGAGTAAGAATTATGTATAATATATATAAACAAAACATTCAACGACCGAGAGATTGTTTTCTCGATCGGCTTATCCTCTACTCATCCTTTCTTTCTCAGTCATTATTATTCATTACTTTTAACCAGACGTGTTCCTGATTTATGTTAAGGTACGAAATTGAAATTATATCCGTAGATTAAAAACAGATCAAATTGCAATCTCTTACTCTAATTACTTGTCTCTCCTGAATTCGTATATAACCATGTTATTTTTTAAAACTACTAATTTTAGTATACAATAAAATTCTTTTCGTATGTTTTCCATAAAAACCAAAGGTTTCTATGATTTAACAATTTAACGGTGACATATATATTTCTAAAAATCATATAGAAATATTTCTTTCTTTTTCAACTCGTAAAGTTGTCAATATATAGAAAATTGGAAAAAGAATGACGTTTAGAGAGAGGATAAATGCGGGAATGCATTCTTGAATCTAGACTCGTATAGAACATAGGAAAGAAGAGACGTTGATGAACGGCCGATCGCAATTTGCCTTTGCGAGTGAAAAGCCATGAAATATAATTACGAAATCTGTGCGCTTATGCTGTTTGCGGCTTTATATAGATGTACATATTTCAACAGAACCGGATACTTCTTAATTAATTCAGAAGACAAACAACGAATATAGATATAAAGAGGAATGAAATTCAAGATTTCGTGGAGAAGAAAAATAAGTGGAAACTCGATGGAAAGTCGACGCGAAAGTTTTCCACTAACTTGACTGGAATTAAATGATTAAATCTAGACACACTCCTATACATTTAACGTTCCAAAAAAATGTTTATAAAAAATAATCCGAAAAAAAAATAAAAAATAATGAAATAGATAATCGAAGGTTTACGAAGATAAACTGAAAATAAAATAATGTAACGCGGTAATAATCGGTAAATATGGAGTTTAGTAGTGCGTGTGCCGTTTACCTTGGTCGTTGCGTGTTCGAGAAACACGAGATTACGTTTGCCGGTCGCGTTCTTCCTTCGTTTTCTCTCTCCCTTTAAAGAGAGTAATTATTTTGAGAGGCACGGGTGTAATATTTCGAAAGAAAGAAAAAAAAAAAAAAAAGAAACGAGAGAGAAATAAGAAGATGTGAAATATATACTCTTCGCGTATTTGTATCAGCGCGTCCTCCTTCTTAAATCATAGCACAAGGTAATGGGTATACGTGCTCCGTAAAGGCAGATTTATAATTTTAAATAAGACTTCGACGACGCATAAATTGTGGGTCGTATTAAACGACGTTTTAAATTGTACGTGTATATATTGTGAATAATATATAGGTATGTAATACGAAATCACTTCCGGAAGAATTCGAGGGATGGACAAGATTAATGTATCGCGTTTAAGGTTAATCGTTGGGTACAATTGAGAAAACAAAGTTCGATCATTTGAGAGAAAACGTTTAATTAATGTCTTTCCTTGTTCGTAATTAAAAAGTTTTGTTTCTTCCAAATTACATACTGTCGCGTGGAGATAAAAATATATACGGAGAGATTTATTTTTATATAATCGTAAGAAAATTTCTTCTGTATCACGGCAAACGCGTGATCTCTCATTATTCTTAACCATGGTATGCTAAAGGACTCGTCGATTTTTATATTCTTCTTTCTTTTGTAACTTTCGCAAAAAGATTAAAAGAATGTCGAATTCCGTGAAGCTTTCTACCGCGTTACACCCGCAAGAATTCGAAACTCGTGGTCGATAAGTTGAAGCAGTTGTAAATTAGCCACGCGCGAGTGTCCAACTTAAATCCTGTTACACGTTATCACGAGGGCCGATCGTTTATCGCGTGGCAATTATTAGGCAAGGAATTCGGTGCATCCGTAAAATGCATTGAGTTACTTCGTAAATCGTATAAAGAGAGGATTAACACACAAACCATACACGGTATTGTGTTCATATTTTTAACTAATTTATATCTCAATGTCTTATTTCTTTTCTTGTTAATTTTTTTTATTACTCACGTTATCTCAAAATTATTCTCGTATAAGATACATCGAATAATTAACCATATAAAGTCGTTAAACGTAGCTTCTTTTCATTGTTTGACCAAAAAAACGGATGGAAAAAAGGAGAAAGAAAGAAAAAAAATGTAGAAATAAAAAAATGGTTACACGATACGATCGAACATCGGAGTTATCAAGGATCGATGTGGGTTATCGATTCGGTTGTTTCTTACGCTACTCAAGCTCGTCATTCTTGTCACCGACTCGAAACGCCGAACACGTTTAAAGTTTCTTTTCGCGTTATCATGCACGGTTAAATCGACTTTCCACTTGGGATGTAACAGTGGTACATCCGACGATCGATGGCACACCGGATTCAACGAATCGGTACAGATACGATCTCAAAGTCGGTACGCGCTTCGGAATATCTAACATAAGGGATATCAGAATTGCTCGGTTTATATCGGTATAGTCATTGAAATCGTCGTAATTTGCGGTCAGGTGGAGGATATCCAGCAAAAAGCTTCGAGTTCAAACTACCTTTTATGTCTGATATTTTTATTTTTATTTCTTTCATTTTCTTTTTCTCTTCAGTATTATAGAAATAAAAAGATAAAAGAAAAAGTGGAATGTAAAAAAAAAGAAATTATTCACAGACATCATTAATATTTATTTAATGATACATTTGTAATCGAAGAAATAGGATAACTCGATTTTATCGACACAACAGAAGGAAAATCCGTATCGATAACCGAGCATTTGATAAATGATTATCTTTAGCGATGTACATAAAAGCGATTTAATGATTCGATCGTCGTATATAGTCAAGATTATAGGCTTGCTAAGGCGATTACTAATTTTCTATGATGTGCCTCGCACATCGTTAATTAATAATTTACAATCATTACGTGGGACGTGAACCTTTCGAGATTGTAAAAGACTCGAATTATCGATACAGCATACTCATTGCATAAATACGTGCATAGAGATACCGAACTTTTGAAAGATCGTTAACGTACGATAATAATAAATTTATGGAGAAATTTTCAATAATATGCAATCCAAAGGGAAAGAGAGAGAGAGAGAGAGGTATAAGCAAAATCATCATTATATATCGATAATAAATGATTATTTCGTTAATGTGATGGACACTGTTTTGGTACTATCGGATTTCCATGTATTTTGGAATTCGCCCGGCGTTTGACCATTTTCAAGTTAATTCGTAGTAACGAAAAATAATGAAATACGATCGAGTTGTCGATTACCAAAGTTACTCTTCTACGTTACGATCGTCTGGTCCGGTCCATTAAAAATTTGACAAAGTACCGGCCTCTCGATGTAATAACGCGTGAAATTTTGAACGTCCGATTGCGAGAGATATTAAAATCTCTGGCTCGCCGCACTCCAAAATACGATGCAATTATTTCGTTACTTAAATTACACTCACTCACACACTCTCTCTCTCTCTTTCTCTCTCTCTCTCATTTTCTATCTCTTTGGATGTAATGATCGGTATTTGGGAGCCTCACTTTAAAAAGCAACTACCCGGATATGCAGTCCCGACGATGATAATCGTTAAGATCAGGATCGACGCTCGATACGTGCCATGATATCACAAAATTAGCATAGCATTAATGAGTGCCTTGAATTATCTTCTCTTTTTTCTATATAAGGAAATTTTCGTGGATATTTTTTCGTTGTTGTCGATGATTTTTATGAACGATCGTAAGATCAATTTTTGGATCGTTCTTTATGAACAATAGAGTTATAAATGATAAAATTGAACGTTTGAATATAAGAGAAAGTAAAGGATCGTGATTGTATACTATGGATATATAATACATGGACGTTCAAATTTGAGAGCAAGGATATTGTAGATCTCACGGAGAGTTAGCGATTCGATTAAAGGTAAGAGATAGCGATAGGGAACGACTCGGGAACGCTGAGTTATTTTTAATAACAGAAAGACTATTCCCTTTCGCTACTTCGACTACGTACTATGCCGATCCAATTATACAATCCAAGAAATCAATTAACGTCGGACCAACCTAACGAGTCTAACCATAGAGTATATTTTCCAAGTATAGCTTGCGCGTCGATTTGAATCGCTGATTCATTGCGAAGGCGCTAATTGAGAGTAAAACTACATAAATGAATAACCGATCGTAATCGATCAATCGCTACCGCCGGCGTACCCGTACCTTCTACCAATACCAATACCAATAGTCTTGTAAATCGTTCGAAAGGCTGTGCTATCTCGGTGAAAAGGTTCGATGCGTTTTCTGTTCTATTCGAGTTTTGCGTCTAACTCTAAGGCATTGACAAATCGATCCGTTGATTAGAATTATCGAAATCCACATGCGAGAACTACTATCGTGAGATGGAAATTTCAAAATTATCACGAGTGTAATTTTATTCCAATGAAAAATGTTAATATCTTTCATATTGTTTAAACAAAAAAAATGTACCAATGGTCATAATTAATTTCCATCATTTTTATCTATCTTAAAATAAAAGATTCGATTAATAAATACCCATCAAAATACTATTGAAAATCAAATGCATTTAAGAAAAAGATATGTCCTTGCGTGTAAACATTCTGATAGAAAATAAGATTCATAGATAAAACAAATATGAATTATTTAATAGATCATCATTAACATTGATCTTCTTAAATCGATTTTGAATCTCGAGATTCAGTATTGCACCTGTCAATGTAGATAGAAAATACAGCTGTAAATGAGATAAGAAATAGGTGGTGCGTGTAAGCTTTTATCTCGAATACTTCATCTTATATTTTTTCTTTTCCTTTCCATTGACGAAAGTTAACAGTTTCGAAAGGCAGGTCAGAATGACGACGACGACGACAACGACGACGACGACGAGTGGTCTAGTGCGACTGGCGAGATCCCGTTTCATGATAAAACGAAATAACAAGTCGACATCGAGAGAGTGGTAATCCGGTTAATCGATCGCTACGAGATAATCGATAATGTCGGTAATCCATTCTAGGTGGTCCAACGAGTGTACGGTGTAATCCGAGGTAAATGATGCGTGTAATGGCTGTCAATGGAGTAAACAGCTTAGATACGGCACATCTTCATTTCTTATTAATACACGGCGCCGCTCTTAATAACCGTTTAACGAAGAACGAGACTTTCTTATAGATCGACTTCGACGTGAGAAGTCAATTTAATTCTCACTTCATGCCTCCCCCCTCTTTCCCCGAGTACTTATACTTTTCATTAGAAAATTGTTTTCTCTTCGAAGGAAATTAATTATCATTAGATTGAAAACGTTAATGTTAGAAAAACTTGATAATTAAAAAAAACCGGTAATAATCAATATCAAACCATACATCCTAGACATTTCTTTTTTTTTTTTATATATATATTTTTAATTAATTTCAATTTCTCGATTGATTTAGAAAGTATCGCAAGATGTTTTGCGAGTTAGTAAGGAAACGAAGGATGTAGCAAAAGGTTGCCAAGGTATATGGAGGATTTTCATTCCGATAACGGCACGTACTAAGAAGAAGAAGAAGAAGAAGAAGAGGAGAAGGAGCGAGGAAGGGAAGAGAGTAGAGTAGGGAGGAAGTAAAAGGGCCGAAGAGTCTTTCCGTTAAGATCGATCGAGAGAAGAAGTTTGTACCTACCGTGTGTACCTCTTTCGTTTCCCACAAGCGGTTACACGTTTCTACCTTTGTACCAGATCACCCAAGAGAGAAAGAGAAGGTAAGAAAGAAAGAAATAAAACGAGGCGGCCTCTTATTATGGGGTTGCAGCACGGTCAATTTGCGTCTAGCAGAAGTCACGGGGTGCCTTCGCGAGCGCCGAGCCGACGTCATAGCTGGCGCATAGAAATGTCAAGAAGGGTGAAGTGCGCGTAAAATAAGATGTAACGTCACTGATAACAAGCGCGCCTCTGCCGACTTACAGGAGGTAAGAATAGGAGGATGAGAAGGGTGGGAGGGAGGGAAGGAAGAAAGTTCAAAGAGGGTTGGGGGAGGCTACGAGAAAAGGAAGAACAGATCTGATAGCGGAAGGTTGCCTTTGCCCGAGTCCTTAACTCAAGTTATAAGGCTTCCAAAGGAACCTACCATCCTCCTCCTCCTCCTCCTCTTTCTCTTCATTCTCATTCTCATCCTCTTTTACGTTCTCGTCCTTCGCGAAGTAGGCTCGAGCTTGTAAATTTGTGCTCGCCTCCTTGATAAAGGTACAAAAGAGCCGCCACGGTTAGATACCATGGAATTTACATAAACGAAACGAAATGGAAAAAAGAGATTAGGTATTTTCGATGACGAATGTTGTGTTATTCTCTTGTAAGAAAGAAAGAATGAACAAAAAAAAATGAAAGAGAGGGAGAGAGATCAAGAGAACGCGACAAATTCATTTCCGAGAATTTATTTCATCACATTTCTCAATGAAATTCTTTGAAGTCGAACGAAAGTAATGTCCGATTTTATGGTCAAACCCGGTTAAAAAAATGTTGTTTACATCGGAGAGTCTGGGGTGGGGGGTGAGCTTATAACGGAATGGTAGATTCTTGCGGAATGGAGGTCGAGCGACGATTAATCGACTGAGAGGAATAAAAGAAAACGGGGTAAAGAAAGAATCCCTTGGTGGAACAACGATGAGGAAGAAAAGGTCGAAGAGGAGGAGGAGGAGGAGGACGTTGGTCAAGACGAAGTGGAAAATGGCTGTCTGATCGCGTACAAGTGGAAGCAGCTGGCTCCTGCATACCGTAACAGTCCGTCCGGACTTTCTTCCTCCCTCCCTCCCTCTCCTCTCTTCTCTTCTCTTTGGTACTCTTCTCTCATCTCTCTGACCGTTGTAGAGCGCGATGCGATCGGCGATATTCGCGAGTCGTCGCACGTTTCTTCCATTACCGGCACGTCGTAAATAAGATGCGACGACGCTGAGAAATTATCGTGAGCATCTTTCAATCGGGCTTCTTTGCTCCGGTGAAAAGCGGCCTCGTGCTCGTACATCACGTTCGACGATGTTTTAAAACTTTGCCCGGTCGATGACGTTACTTACCGATCGGTTTCTTTACTCGGTTTACAATCAACACGTTCCAAATAACACAAAGTTACTTTTTCTTTTCGCACGAAATCCCGAAGAGATCATCGATGGAATCAAGAATATAGTTACAATATATACCCCATGGTAAATATCTATCTTCACGAGGATGAAGATTCTTCTCTCTCTCTCTTTCTTTCCCTTTTTCTGTTCGTGAATTTCCATGCGTTAGTTTGCACAAGATTTCGATGCGAAGGTTTGTAGAAGGTCGAAGGGTTGGCAGTCTCGAGGATGAAGTCGAAGAAGGTAGGTTCCTTCGTTGCTGCAAGAAACTCCCATTATACGGGGATCGTAAGAACTTTTAATCTCTCTCTGTACGGTGTAACCGGCCGATAATGAATGCTACGCGACTGCTTACGAATGGCTAAGCATACCTCTCGTACAAATTTTTCCTTAACTCCCGTGTACTTACCAACTCTCGTGTACTTTATGATTATTGGAGGGCGTAGCTGCCTACTCCGATGTTTCTTCTTCTTCTTCTTCTTCTTCGTGTTTTTCTTCTTATTCTCCGAAGTAAAGTTTCCTTCCCTTTTCCTTTTTTGATGAAAAAGAAATCTTCGATTCGTTCGTTGTTAATCGTAATTTATTACCTCTCAACGAGGTGTAATCCAAACCGTGTCTGCTTATAGAAGGAGAAGAATAAGAAGAAGAAGAAGTAAGAAGAAGACGAAGTTTAGTTGAAAGATAGGAAGAATTATCTATCTTTTCTTTCAACTCTCGATATTCGTAGATGATTTATCGTTTTACAGAGAATCATAACTACTTTCTACGATCATGGAAACGTGTCAATCTCTTGAATAATCTTTTAACTCCAATCAAATTTATGTCTTTTATGGTAGGAAGGAAAGATGGTAATTACGTTTACCTACGAAGAGTTATGCGAAATAATTAATTCGAGTTGCCGAAGGAAGGATGATCGAGAATATGGTCTTGCAGAGGAGACGTTTCAATGGGTTGCCGGGACAGTCGTAACGTCCAATCCTCCAAGAAAAAGATAAAATGAGAAAAGAAGATAGATAGAGACAGAGAGAGTGAGAGAGTTACGTAGAAAAGGATGAACGGTATAAGAGAAAAGACGAAAGGGTGTTTTACGAGCAAAAGGGATCTCCTCCTTTTCTACTCTTCTTCTTCGTCTCTTTCTTAACAACTTTTAATTCCCAGTTCTGCGAGCGTGGATACCATTCTCGTTAGTCGGCTTCTTCCAACTTCTCTCGCACGCATTGTTAGATTAATTAATAGGATATAATACGCGTTCTCGTCACGATCCTCTTTCCTCCCTCTTTCTAAGCCGACATTTCATTTAAGAAAAAGACAGATAAGAAAGAAAGAAAGAAAGAAAGAAAGGAGGAAAGATGATTCGTGACGGAAATATATCGAACACTCATTCATTATATTCATTATTTTTGTTTCAGATATTCTGTTCGAGATGATTGGATGAGATTGGCTGGACCATCGAGATCGATTAACGATAAACTTGGATCATCAAAGAAGATAAGAGGTAACCTTTAAAAAGAGTATTTAAACACTAACACAGGTTTTATTTTTTGTAAGGACAGCATAGTCATCGTCATCGTAATCAAATTTGGTGAAAGCTTTCTTTATTTCATTAATCCTCGCGTTTATCTCGATCCATTGGATTTATAGACGTAGAAATCGCGCTTTCACTCGCCGAGACAAATCGTAAACATGTACTCTGGTAATGCATGTAAGTAAGTACTTATTTCTTAGGAGACTCTCATCTCTTGTAGAAGATAGAAAGGAAGGGAAAGATGGAAGGAAGACTAGGATCGATCGTGCGAAGAGAGAAGAGGATTAAGCTTGAAAATGATTCTTGAAACAAATCGAGGAGGACGGCGGCAGCTAGGTGCGTAATATTTTGTCGAGAGATCGGCTACGTACCGGGTGGGCTATTACTGCCATTAAAGAAGGCGAGAAACGGTGCGAATGATAAATAGAGTGATTATAGAGGAGGAGGGACGAACGGTATAGAAGTCCGTCGGTCTGCCACTGTGTTCTACGAACGGGGGGAATTGTCCAATCATCATCAGTCTGTTTATGCCTTCGGCAATTCTCTTGCATACTCGCGAACTAACGTACCCAGCTACCTTTAGATAGGACTGTACATACGTATTAACGTATATAGATAGGATACATATATAAATAGATAGATACATACACAGATATATTATACATGAATAGGTGCTTGTTGTTTTGTTTCTCTTCTCTTCTCTTCGCTCGCGATTTATCTCGGAAACGCACGAGCACCTCCGCGAAAATCCTCTTCTCGTCGGGTTATTTCGAGGTTGCCTAATGAATTTCAAAGGTCGTTAGAGACGAAAGCTTAGCATGCAAAATCGAGAGCTAGGCTCTTAACGACGAGGGTGCCTGCTTGCTTGCCGGTGCACATACAGTAGCCGGTCATTATTAACGTAACCTCGACGTGGCGCTTTCGCGGTTCGCCTCGATTACGAAACACTCTAATTCGATTTGCATTCGCGAGCAAGGATCGTTAAGGCCATCGTCGCGAGTACTTATGATCATAAGATGATCACGATTTTCTTCTTTGAGATGGTACACCTTTCATTTTTCTAGTATTTTTTTTTTCAACAATTTTTTCTCTCCTTACTCTATTCTATTTTGAATTACATTTCAAGAGAGAGAGAGAGAGTGAGGGAGACAAAGTAGAACGGGGGGACGGGGAGGGGTGGGGACGACGCGCGATAACAGCCACCGTGGGAGGGCTTAACGCTTGTTAAACACTCGATTGGACGTGCACACGCGAGNGGGGGGGGGGGGGGGTGGGGACGACGCGCGATAACAGCCACCGTGGGAGGGCTTAACGCTTGTTAAACACTCGATTGGACGTGCACACGCGAGTTTTCAAAGCAGAACGATTTGCACCGTGAGCCGGCATAATGAAGGTGCTCGCATGCGAACGTATTTATACACCCGGGGCACTATACGTCGCGCGTGCCAGCACTGACATGAAACGAAATGCACCGAGCACAAGAGACAGACAGACAGACCGACAGACAGACAGACAAAGTTAGAGAGAGAGAGAGACAGAGATCTCATGGGATCTATGGCATCGACCTTTCCGCAGTTACCCGTGCCTTCCATAAAAAGAAAGAAAATATCTAAGAAAATGATAATTATACGTTGATAGTAATTAAAACTATAAGAGCCTACTTTTACGTAGAGCAACATCTCGACCTAGTTACTCGTTTGAACTTATACTTGTAGGTATGTATATATATATGTTACCGTCGAAGCCGGAAATCAGTCATTGCTAGTAATGAAAATATTTGCCGAAACATTTTAAAGAAATGGCAAAGTAGGAAAAATTTGCAGCATCGCATTCTTTGTCATTTTATGAACCTTTGCAAATCGATTCATAACTCGAAAAGGTACTCTATGTGTACCCAAAAGAGTGTACTTAAATTTAATATAAGTTTCATTAAAATCTATTCACTTTTAGTATACAAAATATTTACCAAAACTTATCAAAGAAATAACAATGTTGTACAATTTATAGCATTGCAATCTCTGATATTCTTTTCAACGTTGTTTAAATAGTAATTTGATATTCTATAAGATATCAAAGTATTATATTCGATGCCTAGGAAAAACTCTGTAAAAAGTCTTATTTCCGACTGCTTCGGAATGCACTTTGCATTGATAACAATGCCGAGGAATTACTAGCAATGACTGATTTCCAGCTTCGACGGTAACATATATATATAAGATACGCGTGTCGTGAGATTTGCTGCTTTAAAATACGTCGTGCGAAAAGATTTCTCTTAACCGTTTCCTTTTCTTCTTCTTAGCGTTTATGAAGCATTCAACCAAGAACCGCGAGCAAGTTTTTTCTTCGATAGAAAACGTAATTGCGATTAATATCAAATGTCACGAGATATCTTTTATAGCGTATCGATTAATTTACTAACAAAAAGGGATGCAATTTCCTAGAAAAAAACAAATCAATCTATCGAGACGCGCGTTCGAATTCGATTCCCATTTCTTTTTCTTTCTCTCAGAAAATTCGTTTTAGTCTCTCCTTATCGTTACTTTTTTTTTCTCTTGTTTTTTATTACGCACGCACAAATTGTTTCGAGTGATAAGGTAAAAGAGATCGCTCGGTCGGTCGGTCGTTCGAATCGATTCGAAATCGATACTCGGCAAGGGGATTACGTGCGATCGTAACTTCACCCCAAGAACTTTACTCCAGTCGCAATCGGATCGCCTCGAAGCTGCGGATAGCTACGTTATGGTCTCCCTAACGGATCGAATTACATCACTTCGATGCCGCGCGAAATAAAACTAAGAGATATTAACGACGGATCGTTTGGTGCTATAATAATTTATCGAGTTGCCTTTCTTCTTTAAACGCTTTCGCAGTTTCGATCGTGGGAATAATCAATGCGTTTGGTCAGCTAGAAAAACACTTTGAAATGTTTTTCTTCCTTACCGATTGTGGCGGGGGGGTGGGGAGTGGGAGGAGGAGAAGGACAATTAAACATTCTCTCTCTCTCTCTCTCTCTTACTCTCCCTTTTTTTCTTTGTCTATTTCTTTCAGCGTTTCTCTTTAGCATCGTTCGTAAGGAAGGTCGAAGATTACTTAATTTAAGAGCGACGATCTTAATTACGTCCCGATAAAGGTCTGTCGTTGCTGTAAGAGACTCGTTATTACTTAGGTTGTGCAATAAATAAAGCGGCTCGTCGTCGTCTTCGCGCATATTTTAAGGAAGGAAAGTATGCGCCAGACGTGTGCGTTAGATAGAAGATGGTCATGGTTAGCAACGTTGACCAAGGGGTCACAGAGTATTAACATTCTATAGCCACCGACTATAGCCCGGCATGACGATTACACAGTACATTAACTCCAACGCCATTAATATTCATATTTTAATACAATCTTGCGTCTCTAAGTGGTTAAGAGAGAGAGAAATAGAAGAAGATACAGAGAAATAGATAGAAATAGAAAAAGAAAGAAAGAGAGGGGGAGAGGGAGAGAGAAGGAACGTCTTCATTACGAAGTTACCATGCGACGCGCAATCATTACGATTTAACTTGACCTCCGATCGTTCATATAACCAAGCACTACGAGCAATTACTATGTTGCTTCTTCACATACTTTTCTATTAAAATCGTCTTGTTTAATTCGCGTTAAATCGAGGATGGAATGCTACGGAAACGATTAGAGAAGATCCTCTTCTTTCGATCCTGTAAAATCTCTTATGCGGAAGTTGTTCTTTAGAAAGAAAGGGAGAAAGATACACATACATACATACATATATGCACACATATAAAGATATACATATAGACGTACACGCATATTATCTGAAACTGTTAATCTCTCGTTCTATTTGCTTTTCAATGCGACTTCATTGGCTACGATATTCAACGTTAACTTGCAAGTACTGTTAATAGTAAAGAACTGTAGAGTAGAGAGACACGTAAGATAGATCCTTCAAGATAATGACGTTTCGCACGAGAGATAAAGAGAAATAAGTAGGAAATGAGGAAAAAAAAAAGAAAGAAAAGAATAATAAGATTCGATCGTCCAAGTTAAATATAATTTTCATTAGATCTTAATCAACGTTAGATAAAAATTCTAATGTATTTTTTTGTTCTTTCTTAATGAATGCACGTTGGTAAATTGCGAGAATGATTATATTTCAACTTTACGTTATTGTAAAAGAAAGAAAAGAAAAGAAAAGAAAAGAAAAATGTATTATTCTTTCGCGAATAACATGCGCATAAAGATGGAAAGAAAAAAAAATAATAAAGAGGATAGAAGCGAAGAAAGGGAAAAAAAAAAATATAATCGGAGAAGGGCTGGTTAAGTTCTGTCGAGATTCTCGCTTTCGTCGTTTCGTTTTCCCAGGCACGATAACGATCGTAAGTTATAGTTTGGCGCGCGTTAACGAAGGAATCGCACGGTGCGGGAGCGTAAGACACCATGGGATTGCATCACAGACGCAACTTTGCTGACGCAGAAGCGGCCCGTGAGCACCGATGCGCAACGCCATGGAAGACAGGGACCACGTCGACTGCTTTAAAATGACGACTTCGATGTTCTCGTTAACTTGAGATACAACATATCGTTAGAAAGGGATAGATTCGACACCTATCCTTATTTATTACCTATTGTCGAGTTTTCATGAGAAAAATGTCATATTTTTTAATCTTACGAAATATGAATAGACATAAATTTCGATGTTGATGAAAACGCCGTGACAAGATTGGAAATCTTAGGTAAAAGGTTTGAAATATAACGGAACGAGAAAGAGAGAGACAGAGGAAGAGAAAGATAAGAAAAAAAGAAAGGATAAAAAAAGAAATTTCTACGGCGGAAGTTCTGCATCCTTTGTCGCACTCCGGTCTTGTAGAGGAATACACGGAAGAGAGCAACCACCGTTGGAAGGCCGATTCCTCCAAGTTCCTTCCTTCGTAACAGCGTTCTTCCATTTAGCTATCCGGAAAAAATCATTCTCTGCCCACCATGGGGATGAGAGGAGGAAAGAAGGTAGAAGAAAAAGAAGGATCGAGGATATGAGGTGGTTAAGTAAACATTTTTTACGGCATTTTTTATGGACGAAATAAGGAGAAGATTTTTTCTTATTCTTTTTTTTTTCTTTTTTTTTTAATGGTAAAAAACATTTGAATTATTTCCGGAACATATCAAAAATAATTCGTACAATTAACTCGATTCTTCTTTCGCGAACGTTCACCATAGAGAAAGATAAATAAAGAGAGAGAGAGAGAGAGAGAGAGAGAGAGAGAGAGAGAGAGAGAGAGAGAGAGAGACACGATAATGTGAAAAAGAGGGAAGAAAGGTAAAACGATTCACCAACGTCCTTTCTCGATGAGTCAAGCTTCGAAAGCGCGTTCGATACACCTGCACGAGTGGGTTTTCCTTATCCGCTCGACAATAATTATTCCTCGCGTGAATAGGACGTATTGCATCTCGAACATTAGAGAGAGAGAGAGAGAGAGAGAGAGAGAGAGAGAGAGACAGAGAGAGTGCGTACTTTCCAGCCGATTACAAAAGGTTCGACGATCGTTAACGATTGAGTAAGCGGAGGAGGATTGTTGAAAGAGTACTACCTAAGTACTTTGTATAGAAAGAAACGAAAGTTAACAATTTTTCTTTGACTTTTTAATCGCCTCGTATTTACGCTAATGTATTTATTCTTGCTAATAAGATAGTATACTAGGTGGTTGTCTCTTGTCGAGTGTTAGAAAATTTTTCTTTTCTATTTTTATATCCAACTAACTTTATTGATCAAATTACGTATAAAAATACTACACACACACACAAACGTGTATACATATAGATTCGATTTACAAATGTACATCGTGAAAGTGACTTAGAAACTCTTCCTTAAAGATTCATCGTTAACGATCGTTCTTTACCACCGTGCGTTCACATCGTCCATCGTGTTTTATTTTAATGTCGATCTTCGGGACCAGAGAAAAGGACAGGGAATTTCCCATAAAACGTACGCACAACGATATTTTCGCGCGTATCGGCTCCCACACAAGCGTCGATTATTCCGCAATCGTTGAACTACGACGACGATGAAGAAGAGGTGGAAGAGAAGGAGAGGAGGGGAGGGGGAGGAGGAGGAAGACTACGACGACGCCTTTCTACACCTGCATCACTCGATCGTCCTTCTCTTTCTCTCTCCCTTAGTCTTCTCCTTTATCTTCTCCTCCTGTCTTTTATTTCGTTTTCTGTTGCTTCTCGTTCGCCTGGTAGAGACGCTTGTAGAAGCGGAACGCGGTGTCGTTTATTCCCATTTAAGTAAAGTCAAGGCGACGGGAGGTTGCGTACACAAATCAGTCAACCCTCGCAAGAGTGGCAAAGGCCTGGACGAGGCCTCCAATCCATCTCGGTGAAATCACCCTCTCTAAGCTAGGTCCTCGTCTTCGTCTTCTTCGTATAGAGTAAACTCGACGAACACCGTGAGAAAATCGATCGGAACTTTTGCTATTGGCCGACTACATATACCACCATAAATAAATACCCGCAGTCCTTGCATATTGTTTTTTCATTTTTATTTTTCTTTTTTTTTTAATCTTTTTTCTTTTTTAAATTTATCTACCATGCCACGTGCTGCTACAAGCCTTGTCTCTCTAGCATGAAACAATGATCTTGCGTCAGTCAGTATACATATCTTAGATCTTTTATTCGTACCTTCTCGGTTTCAGATCGCTAATCGATCGTGTCGAAAAGATAATCGCATCGATAACGCAAGAAAGATAATATTCTAATGACGGCCGCTCGATAATCGTTCTTTACCCCCTTCACCTTATTCTTCTTTTTTTCTACTATCTAATAAGCTAAGAACCGCGTCCTTGAATCATTTTTCACAAGTTTCCAGACGTTTACCGTTCGCTCGGACAATAAAATCCTAATTTTCGATTCTCGAAGGAAAAGCGTGACAATTAATTACATGCAACAACCGACATACTTTTTCCGATCTCACGTATATATATATATATATAAATATTAAACCCGTATAATAAATATATATATATAAAACCCGAATATCTCCAATCTTATTTCAATTCATTCCCACTTGTTATATTTTTTTATTTCTCTGTAAAACTTGCCTTTCTCATTTTGCGTATCAATGCGGTTCATCGCGATTCTCAAACATGTATCCCAAATTAAAGAATAAAGACAAGACTGCGTCTTATAAATTCGAGACAATTTATGAGAATTGTCAAATATTCTATAGGGAGGTAATTTAATCGATAAATGCATTTCCAAATAAAATAAATAAAGAAATTTTCTAACGTAAGGTTTTAATTCATAGGGGTCTCCAGGATAAATGATTGTTTTCATGATATTAGCGCCACGTGTTTATACCTTATAAATATCTGGGTAAAAGGATAGAGAACACAGATAAGAGCTGGAAGCTTTGGTACGAAAGAGAGTAAAAAAATAAATAAAAGAAGGAAAGAAGAAAGTGACGCCGGTCCATTTACCGAAAGTATTACCCTCGATCGCCAAACTGCCTCGAAATGGGATACTCGTGTACTCGCTACTCGTGAAGATAAAAGAAGCATCGTCTGTAAAGTAGGATACATTTCGTTGCACGGGTACCAACTCGCGTAGCTAATTACACTCGTAAAGATTAATTAGATTAACGTTAACCTATCTTTAGGTTATTCACGTAAGTTCGAGCCGCATTTCTCTCTCACTCTTTCTCTCTCTTTACACAAACTTGGTAATATATGAAGAAGAGATAGATATAAATAATTATATTAAAAAGAAAAACCCTTTGACAAGGTATATATATATATATATATATATATATATATATATATATATATATATNCACGTAGTTCTTCATCTTATTCATAAACGCGAGTTTAAGCATGACTGAGTAAGGGTTGCGTATATACATTATATATATATATATATATATAGATATACTTCATAGATTTTCAAGCAAGAATCTCTTTAATAACATTTCGATTACGCCAGAGTCATCAAGTATTTCCCAATTTATTATACCAATTTTAATTAAACTCAAGAGAATGATCATAAAATTATACGAGTTTGGAGGACTATCTATTGCTCTCTTTTTTTTTTTTTTACTATAATACCGTTAAAGAAACACGGTGTATATACATATGTAACACGGAATATAGGAACATGTACGTATAAATGTATACTCTATTTCTACATTTCCGCTTGATTACGTAGATGCAAGTAATTACGTTAGACTTCGCGCATGATTATAGCCTTAGAGAGTCGACATAGGTGTCGCACGTAATACGGCTGCACGTTTGTTGCCTTTTCTTTTCATCGTCTTCGTCTTCGTTGTCGTTGTCGTTGTCGTCGTTCGTGAAAAGGAAGGAAGAGAAAAGAAAGATACGACGCATACAAATGATGGCGTAGAATCCAGGCAATTTAAATGTTCATCTCAGGAATGCTCCGATCCAATCTACTCGCAGCTAGAGAAGAAAAGTAAGAAAGCAAAAAAAAATAGAAAGAGAAAGAGAAAGAGAAAGAGAGAGAGAGAAAGAAATATAGTGTAGACACCCCGCCCCATTCTCGTCTCGTGCTGCTTCTCTTCTCGTCCATTCGTGGCGATATAATAATTTAGTTCTGGGCAAGGCAATCGCGTCCAGACACTCTAAATACAGTCATTACTATGGTATTTAGATGATACGCCGGCATCATCCTTATGTAAACGGAATACGCGTAATCGATGGAGATTTGATTAGGCAGCGCTCAACGATCCTATTTCGAGTCACGCCAGGACGTCGTCTTCTGTCTTTCAAGATCTCACTCGAACGAGGAAGGAAATGACGAGAGAAACTTGCCAACCTATTGAGTTTCGTTTACAATTAAAAATATTATTCTGTTTTGTATTCGTATTATATTTTTATATTCTCAGGAATGATTTCTCGAACCAGGATTTCTATATTTCTATATTTGATTATCAAGTATTTGATTACGTGTGATAATATAAAGGTGTTTAGGAAGAAATTGTAAAAAAAAGATAAAATTTATATTGACTCGTGATAACAGTAACGATCGAGTTGCCGATGAAGTGTCCCAAGAAAGGGACGAAACGTTCAACTTGTTCGAAATAAATCGTTCATAAAGATTTAATAACCGTTCAAAATTCCCTGTGAGACTTATGTGAATATTATAATTCTGGACAAGAGTATCGATAAATTAAACAAATTATTAAGTTTCTAAAGTCATCATTAGAATTTGTATAACTGAGGGAAGGGGAATATTTATTATCAATCGTCAATTATCGTAATTAAAGGTAAAAGAGAATTTTTATTTATTTTTATTTTTAAGAAGTCGAAGGAAAGGACACGTAGAGAGTGATGAAGGATCGACATAGAAATTTATAGTGAACGTTAACGAGAGTGATAGCTTCGATAGAGGAAACGCGATGTGTCTGTTGGAAGCCACAGTTATCGATGGATTTGCATAGTTAGTACGAACAGGTGTGATTTACGGATAACGAACAGGTTCGCACGTCGGATGCCTTAAGCACAAACTACAGGATTCTACCTTGCCTTCCCTTATTGATATCTTATACGCCTCATTTCGAACCGTGTTTTTCCTGACTGTTCATTAAAATCCACTCTTTATCGGTAATTAGAAAATACTACGAATTTAAATCTACTCTGTGTTTTTGTGTTGTTTCTTGGTTTAAAACGGTGATAAAAAAAAAACTAAGTAAGTCAAATTTCCGTAGAGGAGAGGATGATCGTCGTCAGTCAAGTATGTTTTGTGATCGGAATGATAATGAAAAGTGTGCGTGGCTCTGCTGTTACTTTTACCATGGCCGAGAGCGCGTAAAATGCACATGCAACGCGACGGACAGCCTTGTGCTCATTGCAGTCGACATGGTGCCACCGTATGCTACGATCCCCTTTTACACACGATTGTGCCTTTGCGAGTGAACGAAAGAGAAATAAAGAGTTAATGTAAGAGAAAGAGGGATAGAGAGAAAGAGAGAGAGATAACGTACACAAATGAAATCGCCCTGGCGTAGGATAAAAATGTGGGTCTTTGCCGTATTCGAGTTTACCTCGGTATGTACGATATCGATGGGGGGAAAAAAAAAAAGTAGATCTATCCATATGTAGTTGTGGACGTGTCTACGAAGACAAGAATGAAATAAAGAAAAAGAGAACCAAAAAAAAGAAAAAGAAGAATAAAAATTCACGTTATAAAATATATTTATAAGCTTTCTTTCTCCCCCCCCCCCCATCAAGCATATAACCAATTTGATTGAAGCCTGATGTTACGGTAGTCGAGATTATTTGAATCTTCGGATACGCGAGTTCGGTCATACATATTTCCAAGAGATATGAAATCGTTTTTAGATAACGAGCAGGAGATCGATTCTTGTAGTTTGAATGATTAAATTACAAATAAGTTGGCAAACAGGCGTAAGTGACTACAAAGTATTTGTTCCGTATAATTCGTCCATTACGAGAAGCAGCAAACCTTTCTACGAGGAGAGCCACTCTGGGTTCGGCTTTTCGGTCGTCCACCTTCGATCGAGGTGCACCTTTTACGGCATAAGATATTCAAGATTATCCGGCGGTTGTCGTTACACGAGCACCGCCGATTCCACTGACTCTCTCTCCCTTTTTCTTCTTCTTCTTCTTATTTTAACGAGGAATGTCGACAAAAAGAAAAAAAGAATAAAGAGGAAGAAAATAAGAGGGACTAGTCGAGGTACGTCGACGAAGATTCGTCGAGAATGGCAGGCCTCGCGAAAGTATCTATATCCTATTACATTTTCGCATATCGCATCGTAGAAAAACTGACGTAATCATCAAATATAATGAAAGGAAAGAAAATTTGAAGGTGTGGCTAATCTTGGATGATTATAGCAAACTCTTGGTTTCTGGTAGGGATAAACGATCAACTTGCATTTCCAGTATTGGTTCGCGGTCATCGAAGTCATCGCTGATTCAATGAAGAGGCTATAAATTAAGGGAAAAAGACATTACAATTAACGCTGATGTCTTAGCTAATCGTAAATATCATCTCTTTCCTTGCGGACGTGTACCGAGAGATGTGTTCTCGTAGGAAGATACAGAAAAGAGGGGGAGTAGAAAAGAAAAATCATTGAAGAAGAATCGTTTCTCTTGTATTGTTAAACGTTCCCTTTTAAAAAGGAATAATTTGCAAAGGTGTGGCTAAAGAGTATCCAGTTTCCAATTGGACGATAAATTCCAAGTAAAATCAATGAACGGATTGTATGGTTTTAAGAATGATCATATAATCGATTCTATGGGCTATCAAGCCTATCTTCAATGAGTTGGAAATTTGTATAAGGATACAATGTTAATCGTTATAATAGGAACATATAAATTTGTTCATTAATTTTCCATAAAAAAAAAAATGATGTTACCATTTAAAAATATTCTTATTATTAAATATATTTATTTTTGTATTGATGATTCGTGTATAGATAAATATATTATATTATATAAATTACATATTATAGTAGGATTATAATTAAAAGCACGTGTAGATAGATACTCGTGACTTTACCGTCATATTAAACAAATGCGTAGATGCACTAAGCGGGTATATATAAAGATAGGCATTCTCTGTTTAGGTTAAAGTTCGTTCGAGCAAAGCTTTAATCAATAAACTAATAGTTTGGCGGTATAACTCGGGAGCGAGTGCGCTACCGTTTGCCACTCTGACCTCTCGATCGAATAAGAAAGAATAACGAAAGAGTGAGAAAAGAGAAGAGCGAGAGAGAGAGAGAGAGAAAAAAGATGCTGGCATACGGGCGATAACCGTAAAACCGGCTTTTAATGTTCCGCACGCATCGGCCTATCGTGCATCGTGATCGGACATTTTCAGGACCTCTTACCGGCGCGATATAGGAAGGCATATATCGGCGGTTTCGTTTCTGTACCTACGTTTCTCTCATAACTTTCAATGCAGAACCTTTTCCGCTTTCGTCTTTGAAAACCACAAAAAAAAAGAGTAGACAGATTTTTAATTAATATCATCAAAAAGCTTACGAACGTTTCATTATTATTAAATAAATAAATTAATTCACAAATGATGACAGTTTTATTACAATAAAAATAATATAAAATTTTATATCTATGTAATAATCTTTGTGTAAAAGATATTAGAAATTATATAATATTGAGAATTTTATTTATAAGTCACGTTAAAGCATGTTGAACAACTTTTTGTCAAAATATTTCTTTAAATTCAAATTGATTTTTATTTGTGCCGTTTATATTCCAACCGTGGCCTGATATCTTTATATATGAAACTTATGGTAAATCTATGGAAGAAATTCTCTTGATGATCGCTTACTCTGACATTATTATTGTTGGCGATTATTATCTATTTCAAGCGTTTATATTTAATGATGAAAATTAAGAAATGAAATGAAATGAATAATATATTTTTAAATGTAAATGCTTATCAAATCGACATATTGATATATTTCATAAATTTACATTAGCTATAGAATATTATTTTAATCGTCTATAATAATCTTTAATTTCTAATCTTTCTCAACAACAATTACCTAACTCTGTAGATTTATCCCGTAAAATAAATAAATAAATAAATAAACAAATAAAATATAATAGAATCCAGGTGTACTTCGATAAACTTCGACAAGATTGGAACGACGTTTTCGTGTTAAAAAGTTAGCGTAGCAGCGATAAACATGATCGTCGAGTGCTCGTAATATTTCTCTACATACATACATACATAAATACATCCATACATACACCCATAGGCACGAGCCGTTACTTCAACAATCTCCCACACCTTTCATGACGAGATGAGCAACGCGTTAAGGTGCGCGAATCGCTTTCATTATACGCCGAAGGAAAGAACACTCTTCAATTATCGCGAGCGAAGCGCACTTTCGCGCAGTGCAGCGCAATATAGCGCAGCGCAATGCTGCGGCGCCGTGTTGTTTCTGTTTGCCGCCTGGATAGATAGAAGCAATACCACCGATCCTTGAGAATTAATTATTGCAAATCGTTCGAACGTATTACTGACGTCTTCGTTAACTCTTTCAACGTCCTATTTCTCAAAGAAAAAAGAATAAAGGATCGAGAAATCCTTATACATATGTATGTGAATGGATATATACATGGATTATTTAGTCGGTAAAAGATCAAACAAGAGATTCGAATTATTTTCTAAGAAAGAACATAAATATTGAATTTAAGAATATAATGATATATTTTGATAGGTCCGATACGAAAGTGTCTGTGGTCAGATAGTTTGAAGTTTATATCGAAGATCGAAACTTTTCGTGTCAGAATTTTCGGGCAAATTGCTGGATTAATGTCGTAGTAAAAAGTTGAACGAAATAAGGAAAAAAAGAAAAGAAAAGAAAAAAGAAATAATCTCATGTCAGAATCGACGGTAGTGCGGCACGGTACGGTATGTAGCGTCGATTTCACCGCTGAATTATTTATTACAAGCTATTATTAGGAGGATCGTAATTTAAAGTAATACCGTCGTTGGTATGGTAGATATCGAGTATCGAATAAAATTTTCGATCATTTATGCAGCTCCCACTTCTCGTTCGCCCTCCCTTACCCGTTACCCTTACCCTTACCCCTTTAAGAAGTTTCATGTTGAAGAAGGTACCGAAAAGAAGATGGGGAAAAAAAAGAGAAAGGGAAGAGAATCGATGACAGGCGCGTGGCCATACAGGGCGGCGGCTGCGTTCATTTACATTTACAACTCCCGCCGCTGCCTTATACGTTCCTTATTCGCGAACCTCTTCTCTCTCGAGATGACGTTTACTTTTACGTTTTATTTTTTATTTCGTCTTTTCTTTTTTTTTTCTTTTTTTTTTTTTACTCTCCTTCTCTCTTCCACGAAAATGGCATTTTCGAGCCAGGCGGAAGTTAAGATTGAAAAGAAAGAGATAGAAAGAAATCTCGCATAAAATCGATTAACAAGGGTGGGAGGATGAGAGTTTTACAATTCAATGCTTCTTTTATATTTGCAAGTTAATTGCGAATTCGTGAATTATAAATATTCCTTCCACCTCGATAATTTTCTCTTGCTTCTTCTTCTTCTTCTTTTTTATCTTCCTTGAAATATTAATTGTAAGTGCTTGTAAAAATGTCCGAACGGTGCGGCATATTTTCTCTCTCTCTCTCTCTCTCTCTCCCTTTTATTCAAAAAATGATATTTTTTCATCGGCTCGTTTATCGTCGTACGCGCTAATGTTTTTACGATTATTACGTTATTACGTTTCGGAAGAAAATAATCGCGGTTCGTTCGTTTAATTTAAAATGATGATAAAGGGGAGCTAGCTGCTGTACGTTTCGCGATAAATCGTTGAAACTTTTTCTAATTAATTTATTCACGAATATACAGGACAAATTGGCAATAGTCATCTTGTAAATTGACGAGTATGTATTGGGCATATATGTCGGTGTTGTGTTGCGTACGTATAGTTCGGAATAAAATGAAAACAGGTGGGCAATGAGACGTAGCAATTATCGAGTCACCGACTGATAATAACGCGTAACGTAAATTTCATGATGTCCTGCTAGAAATAGACTCAGGAGAGATCGAAGCATAATTAGCGGCTAATGGCAGCTGTTCGAGGCGCGCTCGATTTGAATCATTTCGTCGTATGTGTGTAAGTAAGCGAGATTAGTAATTAGCAGAGGGCTATCCACTCGTATAGGTTCATGTCGACCCGGAATACATCCCGTCTCTTTCCTACCCAGAGGAAATACGTGTCTGGCGTGTAATTTCAAGGCCTTTCGTTATCCCATTTGTGCGATAAACGACTTTTATTATCGTCAATAAATTCAGAGGCAAAACACTTACGGTATATATTTATAAATTATTACATAATTATTCTTCGAAGAAAATCTTGTAATATTTTCTTTCCCATAAATAATATTTTAAAATAGATAATACAAGGAGATACAAGATCGTTACAGTTTTCTCATTATATTAGATTTGTCGAGAACAAAAAAAAATTCAATTAGTATTATATTAATATAGAAAAAAAATGTATAGATAAATTAATATGATAATTAACTCGTATTGAGATCTAATATAGTCCAAAGATTGATCCAGATCTCGAAGCTTCCTACAATATCAATTTTTTGACGTGATACAATCGACAGGACGTGTGATGGCCGATAATGACGGTTATTACATGGAAGCATGCAACCATTTTTCTCCCTCACTCGAACCTTCAATTCCATCATCCTTTTCTGGTCTTGACTTAACGTCGACATATTCGCGTTAGTATTATACAACGTTTAACGAGCCGTAATGTAAACGAGGTCTCCCTTGCGCGATTTCCAAAGGCAAAACTGTCTTAATTAAGTGTCTCGAAACACGTCAGAGGTGCGATCGAAGAGTAGGTACTTAATTTATCGAAAAAGCCTTCGGCCCAGCTGATCATCTTGGAACGATCATCGACCAGAAAGATTCTCTTTCTTTCTTTCTTTCTTTCTTTCTTTCTTTCTTTCTTTCTTTCTTTCTTCTTTTATTACTTCTTTTAACCCGAGTGGTGCTTTATGAAATGGTTAAGGCGATTAAGCCGTCATAACGAGGCAGCGTTTTATATAATGCGTACCTGTGAAAAGGATTCGGTGGATATTCTCAGAATCCATCCGGGCTTTTTATCGCTTTCCTCGCACACGTCTTTCTTCTTTCTTTCTTTTTCACGTATCGTTCGGTAGTCAGCATTTATTTATACTCGGTTGTATCGTTATAAAGTATTAATCGGCCGTTAGGTCGCTCGAGTTTCCTTCTTGCGATCGTAAGTAGGATGTAGATTTATAAGGAAAGTTTGTATTAAGTGTGAATATGTGTGTGTACGTGCGTGTACGTGTGCAAGTACGAATACGGTCGATGTCTCTTATGAATAATTAGATCGTTAAAATTATAAGCGGAACTATTGGCTCTCTCAAGAAGCGACGCTTTCCATAAATATATCTAATAACTCTTCGGCTGTTTATCTTTTTTTTTTTTTGTTTAACAGATCGAAAGAGACACGAGAAGAGAGTTTCTACGTGGGAAAAGAAAACGTGTGGAATTTTCACGTATGAAATCACCTCCCCAAGTCTCCAGACTCAAGGAGAGTTTTCAACTCGTTTTCGATCATTGATTCGCGCACGAGCACCAAGGAGAAAGCACACATGTCAGATGATTATGTAACAACTTCGTAATATCTCCGTTCTCGATTAACGAGAACGTAATGAGCGTATCTACG
Organism: Polistes canadensis; assembly: GCF_001313835.1. Classification (NCBI taxonomy): domain Eukaryota; kingdom Metazoa; phylum Arthropoda; class Insecta; order Hymenoptera; family Vespidae; genus Polistes; species Polistes canadensis. Next base: position 393,394 of record NW_014569662.1, on the reverse strand, counting down.
CGTCGAAAGGCAAATTCCATTTTGAAAGGAGATTCGATTTGATTAGATTACATTCGATTAGGTTCGATTCGATTCGAATGGATTATGTGAAATCATGAAAATAACGCCTAGGGAAATTGTTTTTACTTTTTTCTTTTTTTTTTTGTTTAATCGATTTCTTTTAATTCTTTATTTTTTTTTTTGTTTTGTTTCTTTTGATTTTTTTCTTTTGTTCATTTCATTTTTTTCCAGAATAAAAGGGAACGAGAGTATACTACAGTTGTATAAAAGTTCTCTACTTGTTGCGAGTTAGGGTGCGGTGTTTTACCGTGAAGATCTTTCGCAATTACTTGGAAAATGGTTCGAGTTCTCGAGCTGAACACGATTTGCCGCAAGATCTCTCCCTCTACAGCATCCGACATCCATCAACGTCGTCCAGCATCGGCGAGCAAGAATGCGAGTGGAATCGGACTGGTTCGATAATAACCGGCCCACCGATCGGTACTGCGACGTGAAAAGGTCTCTTTTACTAACTAATAACGTCTTATTAGCACGAGCATAGTGACACATGAAGAATGATCGGTCCCCTTTTCACGTTTTAACCTGACAAATTGCGGAATCCTTCCGTACCTTTCGAAAGTATCCAACTTGAAAGCTCATCCGATGAAATTGTTACCTCGTGTTTCATTAAAACACTCTTCGTCTTTCTTCGATTTATTTTATTTCTCTCTCTCTCTCTCTCTTTAATTCTTTATAAAACATCAAAGAAGAGACTGAATGAATGTCACTTCTAACGAACCCACGCGTATTCCCGTGCTTCAACACACTAACTACCCTCGAACGCGAAATTCTCCAGTAGTAGTCTAACGAGCTAGACGAGCTTTGACAAAATGATGTCATTCGCAAAGAGTCTTTAGGTTCGTTTACAATTAAAACAAAAAAAGGCAGAAAAAAAATCAGTCGTTATTGTACGTCTCGTAAATCTTTCATATTCCCTAATACGAGAAAAGATTTAGATCGAATTTTTTTCTTCTATTTGTCTGAAATATATAGGTAGAACGAGATCTACTGCAACATCATCCAATGCCCTCGAGGAATTGAAGAGAGTGTGGTGGATCGAAAAATGGAAAAGCGTACGTGTAACTCGAATTGCGCTTGGGTACTCGGTGACTAATGAACCTTTACAGTCATCTTAACGTCGTCGTAGGATGCTTCGTAGTGGGTACTCTAGCCGGTTTATTGCCAGTACTGATTCGCGAGTCTCGGCAATCAAGGACCACTGTGAGAAAATGGCTGGACCGAGTTTCTGATTTTTCGACGAGGACGTCGATCGATCTCTCGACGCGTCGTTAACACTACCTTGCGTTTCCCGCTTCGTTTATCTCTTTCTCTCTCACTCAATCGCTAGGAGGGACATCGTTTGTCCTTTTATTTTTTATTCGATCGAATACTTGCAACACCCTCGATAAAAGGTAATGCTAGCTATGGTAAAGATAATAGTATGTTGCTTTGAATCTTTTACGCGTACATTATTTTATGTCTGATAATAATTAGTGGAGGAAGGGAGCATCGGATTTGCATGCACCAACGAGAAATGTATAGGATCGTCCTTGATCTTCGTTGCTTAATAAGAGCAAGAGAGATAGGGCTGTAAAGAGAAGAAGGTCCCATGGAAAAACCGGTATGTCGGTAGCACGTAAGCCTAATGACGGGGCACACCGGTCATCGGGATATACTACGGCACGTCTTCGCTCGACCAGTGACGAAGACGAACGGTCCAGCACAGCATCAACACAGCAGCAACAGCAACAGCTCGAGAAGAGATCAGAACATTGCTAGGATATCGCGTTCAGCAATGACCCTGTCCTTCTTCCGTTCAGTTGCAACGTTAAAAGAAAAACTCGACTGGATCGAGAGGAATATTCATATGCGTTTGTCCACTCTCGTCGCATGAGTGTAAAAGAAGAAAACTATTATAAAAACTAATCGAGACGAGACGAACGCCTCGATGCCATTGGAAAAACTTCTATTGCTGTTCGTTTCTAATGCCCATAAATAGATAAGACCGGATCATCATCGATGATACTACTTATTGTTACGTTCCTCGTTGGCGAGAAAATCAAGCCTTTTGTTGCCATTATTCTCGCAATTCTGAAGCTTTCAAATTCATATGTGACACTTAAGGAGATACGATCTAAACGTTTTTCGTTAGAAATGTCCATAGCGGAAAGTTACGTCGTTGGTAAGGAGACCTCGACAAGGTAAAAATAATATACCAACTCCCTTATTCTATCTACGACGCAATTCGCAACTGTATACACCGCGTATGTATACTATATATCCCATTCGTGCTCACACGTACAACAAACTTATGCGTCTGCTTGCGACCGATACACCCGATAGTGATTGATGATGATTAGTCGGCGATTTGCCGATAAGGGAATGTACCGCGGCTAGTCTAGGACTTTATTCTCGACACACTGACTATGATACAGCATACGATATTGGACCTTCGCTCTACCTTCGTGTAAATTGCTGTACAATGCACAATTACATCGGGCCAATAACAATTCTCTCTCTCTCTTTCTCTCTTTATCTTTATCTATCTATCCATCTAGTTATCTACCTCTTTCCACGTAGAAGAAACAAATTATAAATTTATCATTCGAATTTATATAATACAAAATTTCTCTCTATAGTTATTTCAAATAAAAATATATAAGGGGGAGAAAAAAAAGAGAAAGTAAAATAAAAGGGATTAGAGTACCTTTAGAATACAAAGTATCCAATACAGAGAAAGAAGGAAAAGCTCAGGCTCTATATCCTCTTGGCAAATCATGGACGCCAACGGGTAGAATCGCAAAGAGTGACGTGGACCGACGAGATGTGGACACATTTAAGGGCCTCGGCGGACACTCGGGACACATTAAGTCCGCGTATCTCGCCTAAAGGGGCGAACGAACGGAAAGTACTCGTGGATCACCCTGGCAGCAGAAGCAACGCCGAGGACGGCATCAACTGGTGCGCTTTCTGTGCAGGTACCGGGATCGTTACGGCGTCCCTTGAAACGGCGGTAAATAAAACTGAATCTTCTCTTCGTCCGATAACGTTGCTCAGAAAGAGAAACAGAGAGAAAGAAAAAATAAGCACAGACGGCGGCAGTTCTAACCGAGCTATAGCACTCAAGAAACTTTAAAGACCTCCATCGTGCAACGATCGAAAGGGGAGTTACGTTCGACTTGAATACTATCCGTCCTAGAAATCTGACCTTGAATAAAGTTGGTTTTATATATATATATTGTATAAAAGAAGTAAAGTATAAGAGAATTTTGTAGAAATTTTTAATATGAGAAAAGTTAAGGATTTAGTTTAATGGAACATTTATTTGCAATTACATAGTTCTACTACTGGCAAGTAAAGATTTTAGAAAGTAAGAAAAGCGATCTCGAAGAACGGTAAGTTCTCATGATACTCAAATAGAAGTCACCGATGTTTGCCCTCGCATCGACGTTTTACGGCCGTGTAAATTTGCTAGCCGAGCGCTCCTTGGGATTTACGATACGACGTTATTACGGATATCTCGACGATGGCCGACTCGATAATACATACCTACATGTGTGTGCATGTATCAAAAGCTGTTTTAACGTTTTAGTAGCTCGAATGACTTTTTTTTTTTGCTCAGGGACGTTAGGATTTTAACGTGTTTTTCATCGCAAAAAAGATATCCCGATGATAACAAAACAAATTCTCGGGTAGAAGAACATTTTAAAAAATTTATTTTGTTTCGAAACGGTTACCTGTTCACTCATTTATAGGAATTTTTCTAAATAATATAGAAACAGTCAGGTCTCAGTCTTCTTTCGAACGAATCAGAGTCAAGTTCGGTATTTAATACGTTCATTTTTCTTTTTTTTTTCTTTATGTACTTTAAAAATAAATTTATATTTGGATTATTACCATTATCCGTTTTCAGATATTCACGGTGACGATAAATCTTCTATTTTCAATATTTAATAACATTATTGTATTATCTTTTTTTTTTTTTAGGCAGAGATAAAAATTGAGGGAGAAAACCGACAAAGGATGAGATCGAATTGGTAAGAAGATAAACACGTCGAGGCGGAAAGAAGAAAGAAGCCGTGTGGTCTTTGGAGAGATCCTTACGAGGTGGCTCGTAGTTAGCGTGATTCAGTTGCACTATCGCGAACGCTTGCATACGAAAGACCGCCGTGGTAGTCGATCGGTGATTAGACGGCAGCTTGTTGTTTCCGATCGCTGCTAAATATCTCTGCAACGTTGTGCACCAACCAACCAACCAACTCGCTCGGACAACACTTCTTGGCCACGCTACATCCTGCACTCTCTCTCTCAAACGAGATTCTGTAAGAGTAACTAGGATAACAAATACTTTTAACGATTTTATTTTTTTTTTTTCTAGGATTATTGTTTAGATTAGGAGACACATCGTTAACTAGAATGTAATTGCAAGGATGATCACGATGAGTAACAGATTAATTATCAATGTGTAATTTTTTAATTAGTATTAATATTAAGGAATTTTAGAGAAGATGAGTGTATCATTTACACCGATACAAATTTAACGATTAATTCGATTAATTTTGTCTACGAAACGATATTTGTTTTTTTGTTTGTTTTTTAGATTTAACGAAAAGTTGATTATATCGTATATAATATCATAGTTATTTTAAAAAGATAAGATTTTCGCTAATAGAAATCTATTGACTTGCGTAGACTAATCAGAAAAGTTAGTAATTCGAGGAACGGTGCTTAGGTGGAATTTACGAAGAGCTAGGGATAGCGTTGACGAGCGCAAACACGTTCGCTAATTACATCGACTCGATTACGAGGGAGCGTATAAGAGCCTTTGAAATATCCGTTATTTGCTGCTTCCATTAATTCTCTCGACGGCATCTACCTTATTCTTCCTAGGTTCAAAGCGTTAGAGCCGAGAGAGGAAACTTATAGCCGCGTCTCGGAACGAAATTACTAAAAGTTTCACTCTTTTTATGTCTCTCACGTTTTCCACGTAGAATCTTTGAGCGAGGCTACTACTCTAAGAGCAGACGTTAAAAAGGGATTTTCTTTGGTTAGTCTTTAACTACGCTAACATAAGTTGTATTTTACCATTTCGAATAAAGTTACCAGCAAACAGCCCTTTTCAAGTTTACCTCGAGAGATAAGAGCAGTCTTAATTTAATATTAAATTTAGTTATTATATTTAATAGACAATAGTTAATCGATTGTTTAAAAATACTAAACATGGCAGGGAATAGTTGACACAAGTTTATGTAGTATGTATCTACAGGTAGAGGTAGGTAAGGAGACACGTAGTTGCGCGACCGTGTATATGTATCTGTATGTATATGTTTTAGCAGCGCATCCCGCATGCATCGTACGTGCAGCATAGAAAAAAAAAGAAAAAGAAAGAAAGAGAAAAGAGACAGTCGCTAGTAACCGCTAGCAAGACTTTCGTATAAATCAAAGCTTCGTTTTGCGGTGAGGTGTTGTACGACGAGCATAGGTAGGCATATCTTACGTCGAGGTCAAGGCGAATGCGTCACGCTCGTTTACGGATTACACGCGTGTGAATATTAAGTACCATTCGCGTTAAATGTGAAAATCAAAAATAATGTCCATTATGTTTTTAATATGATTTTTATTCCAGAGACAACGTTGTCTAATCGTCATTTTATTTTATCATCTCGTTGAAAAGTCACGAAAGAAAAAGAATTATATTTATAAATTAAATAAAACAAATATAGATGACTTTTATATCGATCGAATGGATCGATCGATCGATCGATCATTTTAACAAGCAACCTTAAAAACTTACTTTTCTCATGCTGAGAGATAATACGGGGTATACTAAAAACGAAGTTATGTGTGTATAAATAAATTAATAAATCGAATGCGAAAATACCTGTTCTCTCAACACGTACAGAACGGAGCAAGTATAATAAAAAGAAGCCTAAGGGAGAAGGAAAGAATTGGATCCACCGAAATACATATTGTGATTCTCTCGAAGAGAAGCTGGACGATGAGATGCGAGAAGCATCGATCGAATCGACGTTTCGTTTCGATCGTGGTACTCTCTTCGACGATCGAAAGAGCCGATAACCGACGAGAAAACCGGAGGAGCAAAAGCGCAAGATGGATCGTGACGAAATAATGACCAACGCAACGCAGTGGCGTAAGTAAGAAGTTTTTTTTTTTTTCTTTGTTATTAACCCTTTTGAAAAATGTATCTCGTTCACCGATTCGATTATATGAACATTCCTCGTATATTTTTATTGACGTTAATAACACAACGATCAGAGAATAAATCACGTATCGTTGGAAATATTCATCGGGAAAGGCATGAAAAATATGATTGTTGTTAGGAAAAGAAGCTTATCGACGACAATGACGTTTCTCTTGAGAAAAGAGAGTAATATCTGCAAGTAATCGGGCGACAATGGATGCAGCATGATAAATATCGAGGGCGATTCATTAAAATTTATTTATGAATGCTTGCTAAGGGCACGGCACAGCGAATCGCGGCCGAACGTTCTCTTCTCTCTCTCTTTCTTTCTTTCTCTTTCTGTCGGCGTTTTATTATCGTCGCTCTCCCGTCGTCATCTTCCTCTTATTCGAAGCTCCAAGTTTTACAGTCACCAAGGTGTGTCATTTCGCGACGTACACCGCCAAGCAATTTGTCCTACTTTTTTCCGATTCTCCTTTGAGTCGTAGCACCGTCGAAACGTTTTTCTCGTAAACGGGAGTGCCGGATTCGTGAGGGAACGATCATTGAGATGAGAAGATGAGAAAGGAGAAGGCCGGTGTACGATTCAAGCTGACGCTTTGAACTTTCCAAGACCTAAGAAGACATTTTTCTTATAATACTACGTGAAATATAAAGGGAGCCCTTCCCATAAAAGGACATCTCGATGCTGGTATTAACGTCGAGCGAAAACGACATAAAATATCGAATTTTTACATTTCCATTTTTGTTGTTGTTGTTGTTGCCTCTTTTCTGTTACTTCTTTTTTTTTTCAACACGACTTCGGTTAATACCAAGAGAGAAAGAGAAAGAGAAAGAAGCAGGACCGGCTACTTTTCGTCTACCATGTCATAAATTTCGTTTCATTTTGCGCCTTTACTGCCCATAATGCAGTATATGAAATTAAGTTAAGTGCTACATTATCGTAAAGCAACGTTATCGGTGATCACCAAACTCCTCTTTTCAAAGAACATCATCACGAATACTGGTGGCTACACACGACGCGAGGCAAAGACTTGCAAAAAAAGATAATTTATTTTAGAATTTCCGTCTAGGTTCTCGTCTCGTTAAAATAAAAATAAATAATAAGTTAGCTTTCTCGTATATATTGTATAATCTATCCGATGATAATCGAAAGTCACTCCTAGTCGAACGACGTGAAAGACTCGAAGAAATATCGTGGCTAGGTTCTAAGCGGCAATTTGTCGGACACGCGTTTCACCGTAGTGCCTTTCAGGGCGAGTCCGCGTCACCGGTAACAGGACAATTGGAATACCTGGTGACACAGAGCGTTGTCCTCGTTCGCACATACGTCACCCACACGTGACGTCCCACGCCTCGACGAGCTTATACGAACGTGAAATTCGATATATCACTTTTGCTACGTGACTGTTAAATGCGCGTGAAAGACGTCCAATTCTATCCACTTTATCCTCCTTTTATTTTTCCATCTATATTGAATAAGTTATAATAATAATAATAATTATTATTATCGTTATAATATTCATGTAGAGGATAAAGAAACGGGACACGTGTTAGATAGAGTTAAAAATTCCCTCGTTTCGATTTGAAAGAAAGATACATAGGGTTAATTTCAAATTTGTAGATACGAATAAATCGCGAAAATATGGTAACAATTAGGTTGGACAGGTAGGTAAAAATATAAATGTAAGAATAAATTGAGAAAAAAAAGAAAAAAAGTAATTTCTTAGTAAAGTTCGAGGCGGAGGTTGCGACGTTCGACGTAGATCTATCAAACGTCCGCCGTGGGCTGAGAATTGATAGAAGAAAGAGAATGGAAGCTACGAGGACGGATAATCTCCAAGTGCTTGCGCGTGTATAGCACTGGTCCGCAACCGTATTGAAAGAGCCGCAGTGTGCATAATTCATTATTTTTCCGCTGTCAGCACTTACGTATTCTGTTGTCTTTGCATGACTAAGGAGCAAGCGTGTGCACGAGCTCGCGCGAGCGCGCGCACGCTTGCTCGCAAACTCTCGATCGTTCCTTTGGAAATCGAAAGGACAGGACGACGGTCGTCGGCACATAGAGTTTGAAATTTTTTCTTTCTTTCTTTCTTTCCTTTTTTTTCTATGGCTTTATTATCATTGCTCGCGTAGGTTTGTAGTAGTCGTGTTCGTGGCAAGCAAGGTACTAGCACGCGTGCCACGAATTCTTCGAATCCAACTTAACCATTTGCTAGGCTGTAACGTTTCTACTCTGTCTGCAACTATCGAACTTATTTCCATACTATCTTTTTTTTTCTCATTTTATCTCTCATTCCAACTCGTCGTCGGGAGAAACTAATTACAAGTGTAGCTTAATCCACGTTAGAGCAGCTTACACGAGTCGGATTTGTACTTTAAGGATATAAGTAGAAACGCTTGGAACGTTGTTGAAAGAAACTAACATCGTGGTATATTCTACTATCCTATCGATTCTAGTAATTCGTTTTTGATAAATAAATGAACAAACAAATATGTTTTAATAATTTAATCTAATTAATATAATATATCAAATGTAATTTTTTCTTTCCAACTTGATATGTGTATTCAACGTTATACTCTAAAAGGGAGAACTCGCTTATTATAGCGTTACATATCGACAGAGGACGGTAGGTCGCAAAGGTGAAAACAGAAATGTCTCGCGGTTGTTTCGAGTGGCATGGAACGATATATCACGGGCAAAGGCGAAGCCGATTGGAACGTCTGTTCCGACATGGAGAAATGTACCGATTTGCACCGGGCATGTTCTCTCTCTCTCTCTCTCTCTCTCTCTCTCTCTCTCTCTCTCTCTCTCTCATTCTCCCTCTTTCTCTGTCCGATGCACTTTTCGATTCGTCGTGGTTCGACACGCGTGTGGTCATGCATTGACATATTCGATCAAAATCAACGACGTTTTATGTAAAAATAAAACTAAGTGGGAATACAAAAAAATAATGTCATTGATGTACCGTTAAATTTTGTTGTTTTTCTTTTTTTTTTTTTCTTTTTTTTTATATAAAATCAGCTGCAAGTAAGAGAAAGAGAAAGAAGATAGATTATGGTCCAGACACGAAATTAATAATCCGTCGTTTCTTATGCCTCGTTATCGCGCATCGTCACGTCTTTATAACGCGGCCGGCTCTCGTACGTCAGATGGTATCGTCGTATCTCGTACGGCTAGCAGCTAATAAAGTAAGTGCGAGTAAGTATAAACTACCGAGCGGTGAGCCACCACCCTCGATGTTCCGCCCCAGTGGAGAGATAACATCTCTCCTTCTCTCTCTCTCTCTCTCTCCCTCTTTCTTACCCCTCAACCCTTTGCTCACCTTTCATCCGATCGCCAGGAGATTTCTCTACGATCAGCTACTTCAGAAGCTGTGCACCATCTGACTACCATAAATTCTCTTAGATCATCCATGTAATATCAATAGTTTCAAACTTAAACGAAGAAAAATGTTCATTTTATTTTTTATCAACGCGAAAATAAGAAAGAATGATCTTAGATATATATACAAGGGTTCACAGAGAATCAGAGATGTTACGTGTTAAACAGATGGATAGGGTGAAAGGATTTGGATGAGTAAGAGTAAGAGGAGAAGGAGAAGGAAGAAGAACAAAAAAGAAAAAAAGAAAAAAAGAAGTGAGTCGATCGTTGGATCCGATCGATATCCTTCGATCGCATGTTAGCGTTAGTAGAGAATATATACGATAGATATAAAGAGTAACATAAGAAATAGAAGAAGCGTCCGAGTCCATATGCACTGCTGCCTGTATATATATTTACGTAGGAGCGAAATAACGGTCAAGATCGACTCACTTCGTTTCGAGAGTTCGAGGGTTCGAGTTCGATTCCGCGATACTGACAAACATATTGCCTTATAGCGGGCAGAACAAATGGCAATATATTGCGGCGTTAGCACGAGGAAGGATCTCTTCGGTAGGTTCGTTCCCATAGATGAGAGGCGAGGAGGAGATCGTGGATGAGAGGAAAAGAAGAAGAAGGAGAAGAAGAAGAAGAAGAAGAAGAAGAAGCAACAGCAACAGCAGCAGCAGGAAAGTCGAGACTACTCGGGCCGCGTGCTCTCCCACGCGGTGGCTTGTACGGCCGTTCCGGTACGGCGTTGCGGCAAATCAACATCTCCAAGGGCCGGTTACTTCTATCTTTCTTTCTTTCTTTCTTTCTTTTTGCCTCTGCGCAATGTACCGCTCTTCTCTCCAAACCATACGTATCGGCAATTACCGCGATACATCGATTACAAGGCCGCGAAATCAACGCGTTGTCTGACGCGCTCGTACCTCGAAAAACATGCTGAATTTCTTTATACTCCGAAATGGTTCCATTCTTTTCTTATATTTTCCTTTTTCTTTTCTCTTCTCTTCGATCTTTGTTTATACACGCGTTACACGGCCTATCTTATTCGAGAATGTAATTAAGATGATTGAATTAGATTTCATTGGTATTTATTTATAAACTTGAATTTTTCTCATTTTATTTGTTTGACATAAAAAAGTAATTGTTTTTGTAATATTATTTAAGATACGAAATTTTGTATAGAGATTTTACAAAAAAATTGTATCGTAATCGAAATGATTACTTTCTTCTCTCGAGGTGGAAATAAATAAAAATTCTTATTATTCTTGTAGAGAAATGAGAAAGAGAGAATATCATTGACCTTGCTTTGTAGGGATCCGCAATTACCCTAATACATTGGCGAAGCCAGGCTCGTGAAGATCTCCACGAAGTATTGACGTTTACGCTTAGAAAGGGTTAAGGTAAAGTTCAAAGGTCGTAGAACGTACGATCCCGAGGTATGCATTATAAGGGATTTTTCTCTAACGGTTTGGTCAGAGGTAATGGAGATGACATAAGTAGTAAATAGTGATCATTGCGAGGGATTCTCGTGTTCGTAAGTCATAGATTTTTAATTAATATTGATAGCAAAGTCACGGAATAGAAGATAGCGTAGGTTGTATACAATTGTTCCATGATTTTAACGAGAGACCATCATCAACTTCCAAGTTCATTCATCTTGATCAATCGTCATTCATACTAATGAAATTTGACGAGTATAGCAATCGATAAGAATAGTATTAGATAAATACATTTTTCATAGAAATGTGTTTTCGGTTCTCTTAATCAACGAGAATGGCAAATAAAGAGACAGAAATATCTTAACTAAGAATCAGTATACTTTATCATTCGGCAGTACTTTGCGAGTAGGGTAAGTACTAATCGTCGTGGTCGCGTCTGGTATATCGCTAATAGCGAAATTACATTGATCAACTAATCTCGAATAGATCGTTCGTCGCGTAAACAGGTTGTCCGAGTTGGAAACCGGTGACAAGAGAAGATCGTTCAGTCGGTAAACTCTATCGTTTAAGTTGGAACGATGAAAGATAGCTCTGGATGATGCGCTCACGCGAGTTGTGCGAATCGAAGAGGAGGAAGATGAAGGGGCAGAGGAGAAAGAAAAGAAGAAGGAGGAGGAGGAGGAAAACGACAACGACAACGACGACGACGACGACGACGACGACAACCGTGAAGAAGATCGAGTTGGGAGAGAAGACAAGAGGTAGAATTCTGCAGGTTTTTTATCGAATCGAATCGATGAGAAAAATAACGACAGGAGAGCGACTCTTTGTCGATAGATCGCCATATCGGTGAATTATTATGACATTATCTGTAAGTCCTTCGTAGTATAGACGGATCATGGTTCTTGTCCCGCGACCGTTTACGTTCTATTCCATCCAATTCCAAAGTAAAGCAAACGAAAGAGCAATTGTTTCGAGACGAGGTAAAGCTAAACGATTGCCAGACTTTTTTCATCTAAAGAAAACCATGCTCTTGAATCCTTCTAGACGGTATCTTCGATCCTTTAACGAATACGTATTACAAATATAGCTAGCTTTTCTGTCGAATCAAAGCGAACCTTCCTAGACTTTTCAAGACCATTCTTGAACGTTAACTCGTCCGTGACACGTCTTCTCAAAGCGTTCGATATATCGAAAAGATAAATCTGTGAAAAGGACAACTAGAGATCTAACTTATACCGAGATTCTTCCTCGCGATGATGATCATGATGATGATGATGTTGATATTGATGATATTGATGATGATACCTTAGCAAGGAAAATGTATGTAGGATATAATTCCTAGTAGAATACCTATGACGTAGCGAGTGCAAGGTGTAATCATCTGAACCTACCTACGATTGTAATCTTTTCATTCGATTCACTCGTTCAATGATTTTTACAATAAAATATCGTATAACGCAGATATCGATGATAACACTCCCCTACAGTTAAAGGAATCTCTCTACCCTATAGTCATACTTTGTATAACAAACTATTCTATAGGGGATAAATATCGATTCACTCATTCCAAAGTAAAATTTACTAAGATAAAAATAGACGACAAGGAAAGGGCAGATGCACGGATTGGTTCAAGGCGAATCCACGGAGGATACAATTCGTTCCTCTTTGTAAGATCTAAAAAAAAAAAAAAAAAAAAAATAAAGAAAGAGAGATAGGAAGAACCGAGGTCACCGATAAATCCTTAACAAGGATTCGTGCGATGATTCGACTCCAGCGAAAGGATATACACAGAAAACAGTACAACTGCACCTGTACTTTTCCAATCCTTTCTCAAGAGTATCTTTAAAGACAAAGAAACAGATAGAGTGACCTCGAATACTTTAGATAAATTGTTCTTTCCTTTTCAAAGACTTTTCACACACATATTCCTTTTGTTTCAGGTTACAAAAGAGAGTGTCTACTACTTACCAAAAGTATGAGAAAAGAAGAAAGGTAACTCCTACTTGTTGGAAACTCACCTGAAACAAAAAATAAAAGAAATCATTTATTTAAGAATAATAATCAATGAATATACCAATCTATGAAAGATCTAAAATAATTGTTCTTTTTATTAGATCAAGAAGAACTGAAGAAAGGGAAGGGAAGGAGAAAGAGGAACACTACTATTCGAAAGCTTCAGCTTCTCAGACGTTAGGTCTCGACGTGCACCTTCGAGGTCCCTCTAGACTTAGTCCCTCTCTTTCTCTGTTCCTCCTCTAGGCAACTACCAATTCCGGTTCCCACGTTTACATTTCGTGCATGCGCAATGGATATACCGTGTGGTCGGTGCATAGCGGTGGTAGCTCGTTAACCGCATAACGGTAGGTCGCTTTGCAGGCAGCAGCAGCAATAGCAGCAGAAGCAGAAGCAACACATTGCAAGCACACACCACCGATCTGGTGTGTGGCTAAAGAGAGAAAGAGATAGAGAGACAGGTACAACCGCGGAGTCTACATAGACGAGGTTACAGGGTATGCTACAAGCTCTAAAGGATCATCATAGCCGTCTTGCCGTTGTGTTCTCCCATATACTGTTTCAAATCCTTAGGCTTATGGTCGAGGTCTAACGTTAACGTGTCTATTTGAGATATCGTTGAACGAACAATATTGATATGCTAACATATTTTCTTTCTCTCATTGTATTTCTATTTAAGAAAATTCGCGAACTTCCTTTATCAATTACGTCGTCCTCTCTCTTATTTATATGGTAAAAAATTTGTCTTAAGATTTTTTTAAACAGAACACGCGTAAAAGAGAAGAACGACTCTAGCTCGGTGGTCGGACTCTTAGGATTCTCCCTAGCAATGTAATTCGATAAGATCGAATAGATTACGAGCGGTCATTTAAAGGGACGACCAGTATGTAGGAAGCACACGCGAGATATATAAGGAAGAAAAGATAGTGAAAAAAAAAAAAAGAAAGGAAAAAAAAAAAAAGGACGAAGCTTGCGGGCAATTAAATCGGATATAAAGTCATTTACGGCCTACAACAATTTGCCTCTGGTAAAAAAAGAAAGAAAGAAAGAAAGAAAGGTTAGCTCTTGCGTTAGTATTAAATGTATAATGAACATGGTACCGCACACTTCATTCCAACATACGTAGATTTTCCTAAGAGTACTAATTAACGCCGCGCCACTGTATTACGTGCAAGAAGCACGGCAGTTAAATTCGCATATATGGGGTGCAGCAACGCACAATTACTACCAAAACTCGTATCTTATTTGCAATCTTTTATAATATTTCTTTTTGTAATTTTTTTTTTTTTTTAATATTTATTATTAAGATCTTTTTACAACGAGCATTACTGTTCTTCAGGAAATCAAAATCGCTTAAAAGTTAAGTTCAAAAAAGGTAGTAGACTATTTCTAGATTGTCTATTACTCGTAGTCGAAATATGTACAACTCTTTCATCTTCTTCCTTATCTTTCAATCTTTTCTATTCGCATTTGGAAAAGCTTACGAAGTCGTTTTTAATAAATTAAAACCCTTTTGCCGCGTAGTTCGGCCCGATTTTTTACCATTTTCGAGAGGAGTAAAATTTTATGGATATATCGTAAATTTAACGACTACACTAAAAGTATCTAAAAGCTTCCGGAATATATAAAAGGTGCTTCAAACGAACGTTGCAGTCGATACACACGCCTCTTTAAGTGGAACGTTTCCTCGAGAGAGAGAACCTTCAATTTTCACGCATTAGTCATTCGTACTGGAACTTCAAATCTTTCTTCCGGATGCAAATTTTCTTCGAGAATGACCTTAAAGTAACGAAATAAAAACAAAAAAGATAGAAAAAATCTCTTTCTCGTCTTTTTCTCTCTTACTATTTCAATTTCTCTTGATTTATATAGCTGGCAGGAAACAGAGAACTTCTGGTTAAACTTATCTTATGTTAGTAGCAAAGTACGTGAAATCTCCTAACGATATTCCGGTGTTTCTACGTAATCTCGTTTACGTGATTGCATAGCTCGGTCTGTTAAGATCTCGAGGTTAGTTCGTATCCATTGTCTTTGATACTTTTACACTGTCCGGACAGTGGAATAGCAATTACCGGTTCACGCCCTTACGCAGCATAGGAGACCGTATCCGCGATTAACACGCTTTTAATTAGCGTGTAATTGCATTGACGTTATAATAGATGAGAAAAGACGATTAATTTACAATCGATTAATTTCCCTATATCGATAAACGCTTCTTCTACTATTATTTCGCTTTTAATAGTCGTTAATTAATTACCAATGAAGTTATCAACGTTTGTTTTATTTTTTATCTCTACTGTTTTTTTGGTTTCTCTTTCTTTAAGTATTTATTTATTTTTCTTTTTATTTTTTGCAATATAATTTACAGGGAGATCTCGTACGACCTTGCACTTCTCATTGCCAACGGCTAAATTACTAATACTATCCGTAGTAATAGAAATAAATCAATGAGTCGATAAATTCGCTTAGAAAGAAAACCCAATCGTAATTTATTTTCCATCGACGATTTGTACGATAAAGTCGCGATATGCTTCGAGCGTATTCGATATGACGCATACGATGCAACAACACACAGAACCGCGATTATTATACAGGCACGTTATCGACTTGCAAAAGGTTGCACACACCTACTTTACGTCGTCTCTCTATCAGTAATTAATCGGTAATCTCGTCTTAGACGGATATACTATTTATCATAAAGAAACGTTTCTTTTTGTTATTTTTTTCTTCTTCTTTTTTTTTTTTTTTATTTCCCCCTTTCCTTTTCCTTTTTATACGTCTTCTCATGAGTAGACGAGACGCGAGTGTGATGTAATAAACTAATGACTTTTATAAAAAATGATCAATAGCACGTGGATATATCTCGTTGCAATTTACCAAGAACGAATCTTGATCGGTAAACGTGATCGGAACGGTCCGGTAAACGCGAACAAAACCCATATATAACGCTTCGACTTATTCACCCGAGGATTCCATCGAATAACGTAATAAACGCAATCTTCCTTTCTCATCTAAAGATTTCACAACGATTCCGTTTCTAAAGAGCCGGAGAAAGAGAAAGAGAGAGAAAGACAGAGAGAGAGAGAGAGAGAGAGAGAGAGAGAGAGAGAGAGAATAAAAAAAAAATTCGGTACGTGCGTAAGTTTTCGTCGTAAGTCGTTCGATGTTCCCAGGCTAGAACGCGGATAGAATTACAAATTAATCGAATAATCGTGTTCCTCTTGACAACAGCGACGAGTTAGAAAACATCTATCGAAATAACGATCGTTTTTATTTTCTCATGATTGAAACACAAACGTACACGATTTTAATTATCATCGGTTAATCTTAATCATTTTCTAACTTACTCTTATAGATAGATTTACAATAAACGTTTAGAGTCGTGGCACGTGCGTCGAATTGCACGAACTCTAACTCGCTTGATTTCTCTTCGGCGTGATTTCAAATAAAATCGTCTTTTAAAATATTTTCTATATACGTAACAATGAATTTAAACAAGAGAGGTATGCGACTAATGATAATTAGTAAAGGAAGATAGAAAAAAAAAAAAACAAAACTTTTAAGGATTTGTCTTAGTTTAAAATCTGACCTGGTCCAGGTGAAAGTGAATAAAGGATAAGAGGAACGTTGAAATACAAGAAAAAAAAAGAAAAGATTCTATCGAACTCGCGAGGCAATTTTGTTGTTGTTGTTGTTGTTTTCTTCCACAGGGCACAGAAAGCTCGGTTTTCTTTCCGGGCGGTCGAGAAGGGAAACTCACTCCTGCGGGATAGGATCGCGTACGTGTAATTTACGGCCCCGCATCGCAACGCTGCGTAACATTAACGGCTAGGTCGAAGTGAAATAGCTCTTGGAGTCCACGGTGAATCGTATATCAGCGCAATTAAGAGCGACTTCTCTTGCACGAGCGAAATAAGCTGCCTACCATCCGAGTCATGGGGTTACACACTTTTACAATTTCGATTCTGTGTGTTAAGATAGACGGATTCTGTTAGGATATACATTTAGATAGATTAATTAGTAGCTATATGTGTAATATTTTACATGGATATTATGTTCGATTAGACTTTATACATCGATAAAGGCTACCACCAATCGATTCTTCCGAACTATTTTTATTATAAGAAAAAACACGTCGATATAGAGATGATCGTAATATGTAGAATATTGGAGTAATTTTATGATGGAAAGTACGATGAACTTTCAGTATGGTTAACGGTGATCGACCGTTTGTAAGTGAAATTGTTTCTAACGAGAAAATTATCCTCATATACTACATGCACTTTTTTTTTCATGTAGTTTAGTAAAACGAAAGCATACTGATTTGCCATCATTCTTCTTCCTTCTTTTCTATCTCACTCTTTCTCTTTCTCTCTCTTTTTATCTCCACTCTCTATCTACTAGAGTATATCCACTAAAGCGTTCTTTAACGATCTATAAACGTAAGCAGGATGAAATATTAATCGGTTGTACGAAAACAAGCGAAACGTAATAGAATAATATACGATGGAAACCGGATTATGGGAATACTTGGTTTGGTTGGTAGCTTTTCAAAGTTCGGATAATAAATTAAATGCAACCGATCGGTAAAGATAGATTTTATTAAGATGGTGAATAAAATTTACAACCCTTTCGTGTCCGAGTACGTTCGCTTGCGAACAATGATTATTATCTGTTTATCTATGAAAGACGACATACTCCGTGCTAACCGCAAATCTATATCTTTGAAACTTAGACAGAGTATCTTTGAGAATAAGAAAAAGAAAAATAAGAAGAAGAAGGAAGACAAAATTAAGCGATGAAATTAAGCTGAGACAAGCAGGAGTTCTCTCCCTGTCTTCCCCCCAAGTTGCTTTGCTTTCCACGTGGACAACTCAATCGGGTCGAGTCGAGTTAGAAAGAGAAGAAGGAAGTTGTGGAGGAGGAGGAGGAGGAAGAGGAGGAGGAGAAGAAGAAGGTGGAGGATGTTTTACGCGATCGTTGGTCATTATCGAATATCTTCCTCCCTTCCCCGATCTTTTTGTTCGCCTTTAACGATCACTCGGCGGTCGTTATATCGTCTCGACGATGCGTATATACGCGGGCCCGCCGGCGTCTACGTGCAAGCTCGCTCAAACAGAGAAAGATAGAGAAAGACTTCTTTCAAAGTTAAATGGAGATCCAAGAGAGGCACCCCGAGCTGTACCGAGTTGTACCGAAGTGCAACGATAGACCAGCCTACCGACGGTAATCACCTGCCACTCCGTTCTTCTGTCCAAGGGGAAAACAAAAATTCACCAATCGCCATCAATCATGGAGAATTAGAGAAAACGTGGCATCGAGTACACGCATACATCCTTATAAGTATAATCCTACTGCTCGTTTATGTACCTATGTTTGTCTGTGTGATTTCTGTGTATTATGCAAGTAGAAGAGAGTGGACGATGTTTCTTTCTCGCACACATAAGACTGGACCAGCCCTTCTCCATGCTTCGAGATTCCCTCCATGGTTCCAGCTTGTGAGCGTCGTGACTCGTTCCGACGCGGGGATTTCCTCGTTATCGCTGTTAAACGCGATACCCAACGAGAGACCGGGACAAAACATCGGAATCTCATTTGAAACTCGTTACCTGCAGAACCGTGCGATACCATGGCGCGACTCCCGATACCGAGGACTCCTCGATCTAGGTGTTAAATCTACGCTCGAATCGGTGTATACTCTCCTCTAACTTTCTTCCCCGTTTTCGATCGTGAGACCGAACGTAAACGATCGTAAAAGATACCGTAAGGAGACCGAACGTATCCACCGGAATTTACTTCTTCAAGATATATTTATTTTATAATTATTTATCCTCTAACGTTTCTTCCATGATCTCTTATTGGGATATGGAAACTTTTTATACGAATTTATCCTTCCATAATTGTGATCAAATTTATAATTAAATTCGTATCTTTTTTTTTATTTTAACAATACAGGATAATATCAACTGAAACGAAATGTTATTTGTTTTTATTTTAAGATATAACATCGTTTCAACCCTTTCATATATATGTTCAACTAAAGAATAATCTTTCGTTAGAGTAAAAGTCATCGCATTGACCATTAGGAGAAAACGATGGAGTAGGTATGCTGGCGCGACATAACATCTTGTTGTTTCTTTTTACGATAAGAACGAGAAGAACTAAGTTTACGTCAAACTTTGTCGTATATCGTTTTATGCGATGACAGTAAAAAAAAAAAAAGAATGAGTAGGTACGAGTATGTAGGTAATTTTCTTATTAGACATCTGAAGGAAATCGACGCTTTTCCTCGGTAGACGAAGACTCGCGTTATTTACCGGGCATTTAAGGAAGACTCGGTTCTAACATAAGCGTCATATATCATCGCGAAAGCGAGGCGACACGCACCGCGACGCACCAACTATTTTCCCACCTAAAAGATCATAAATAACGATCTATAGCATATCTCTTCTTACTTTCTTATCTTCCCTCTTTGGAAAATACGAGAAAATCCTGAACATGGAATTTAATATTCGAGTAATAAATTCTTATATATATATATACGAAACATTAATCGAATCATTTCAACTTTCATTGATATTATCATAAAAATTGATAGATTGTAAATATCATATATTATATAGAATTTTGTCTTTTTCATAAGACATCGCGTAGTCGTCAAAGTCAAACGGTGAAAAAATATAATTTGATTTAGGTAAGGGGAATGATCGACGAGACATCAAAGGGATGATCGATAAGAAATCGATGCACCTGCAAGGATCGTGGGAAAGTCTCGGACGGCCTTGCGGTACTACAACGGCCTCGGTAAAAAGGCTAATGATATCTGATTGCTCCCTATTCACGATGATACACGAAGCTCGCACGCTCGTCGTGCAAACTCGCGCCTTGCCTGAAGCCAACCAACCAACCAACCGTTCATCTCTCTCTCTCTCTATCTTTCTTTCTCTCTTTTCATGTTATCTCTTGCTTATCATCGCACCCTGCAACCGGCACGGCTCTCATCAAACGCTTGCCAGCCCATTAGGCCGGTGCTTCTCTTCCAGCAAACGTCAAAACACTTTGCGATAATTGTATGCCAATGACAGGAGCCAATCATCATTAACCATCTACTCGGACTTACGTTTCACGGACTACGTTAATAATTCGTTTAAACGTAGATAAATGTTTTGATGAATACTTCTAAAAGTAAGGAAGATTATTATGAAGATATGGAAAGTTAGTGAAAATTTGTTTCCTTGCATATCATCATTTTTTAGATTTTAAATGCCGGTCCAGCGTTTAGACTCGTGTCCAGGGTCCTAGTATTCTGCTCATCTAAGAAATATCGTGACGTTAAGAGGAGGGAATTGCCGCAACGAGGATTCGCTCTAGGTAAAACAATAGTCGCGAGCTCCTGACAAGTCGGCCGAAGAAGCCAAAAGAAGAACGGTGCAAGATCGAGAGAGAAGAAGATGGAAGCCAGAAAAGAAAGAAGAAAGAAAGAGAGAGATAGTTGTCTTGTGGGAGGAAACCAGCAAACTCATTCCCAGCAGACGAGGACCTCGACATTTCCCGTCATGGAGTACCCTGTCTACTCGTCCGAAACGTTCGATCGGAATAACCGAGAAAGAGAGGAAAGATTAATGCTCGAGGTCCTGAATGCTCGATCCTTCGACGAATGATACCATGCGCTCGCGCGCGCGCGCGCCAACGCGCGCAACCCCGATGGACGATTGCACAAGCGCGAGAGACTCGGTTAAATTATTATCGATTCTATTTCTTCTTCTTCTTCTTCTTCTTCTTCTTCTTCTTCTTCTTCTTCTTCTTCTTCTTCTTCTTCTTCTTCTTCTTCTTCTTTTACGTCCTCTCTTCATCGTCTTCTTTTTCTTCTTCCTTCTTCTTCTTATTCCTTCTTCTTATTCTCGACTACGCAATGCTTTGGACTTTGAGTTGCCCCGAAGAAATATTATCGTTCGGTCGTAATTAGATGTCGATTGAATTCGCGGTTTCATACATCGACGTGGTATGTACACGTTACACGTATATATATATATATATACATACAAGCCTATTGCGGAGAATTAATTAAGAATTAGATTTAAATTCAATCATATGAGATATTTTATCTTAGAAAGTTTAAAATATTTATATGTGTAGAAGAAAATTGAAATAATAATATTAAAGAGTAATGTTTGCTCGTTAAAAAGTTAATGTTATTTTATTCGCTATAGTATTATACGACTAAGAATGTAATCAGAGAGTTCGCGTCTCTCTCTCTCTCTCTCTCTCTTTGAGAAAATGATTTTAACTAATAACAGATTAATTTAGAATCCATCTTAAATGTGACATAGCAAAGAAACAGTCAACAGTCCCTACATTAATTCGTTACTTTGCATCAAACAAGGATCTCTCGTTCTTTCTCTCTCTCACCTTTTCTTCTCAACATAAGCTGAAGTAAATAGGTATAGTAAAATCGACTAATTCTCTTCTCGAGAGCGTTTAACCTTAATGACGCGTCTTTAAAGACGTACAACGGTTATTCGAGCGGGTCCGAGGTTGTTCTACCATCTTGGCACTAGTGCATCATTTCCCACGGACCCCTGTCCGGAAGATAAATCTCGACTTTTAGAAACACACGATCTCTTAATTGTTACTTTAACTATAACGTTCTAATCGTGTCAGAAAATCTGATCAAAAAAATATATGAAAAGTAAAACTTATTTAATAAGAAGAATTTTCACATAAATCAATGATTTGGACTGATTAGTAAATCCAAAAAAAAAAAAAGCAAGTAAAATGTAAATCATTATAAAGACAAAAATTGTTGTTTATATAAAATATAAATGTTATTTGTAAATAAAAATGTATAAAAGCAATGAAAATGTATAAGTTAGGTGTATAGAAATGGGGTAAGAGTAGCAGGAGAATCGGATGCTCCCGGATTGGACGGATCTCTTTTTCGCATAGAACGGTCGATGCAAAGCGAGAAGAAGGTGAGGCAGCGGACGGCTGCGGATTGGCCGGTTAGGTCGACGAGCCAACGGAGCGACTTTTCCGATTAGAAATCAACGCCGCACTGGATGCCCCTCTCCTTAGGAGGAGCCTGTCAAAGTAGGTCATCCTATCTTGCCTTGGACTAGCGGTAAAATAGCCTCTCTCTCTGTTCTAGGTGGGGGTGGCATGAAACGGTCTCCTCCTCGATGACTTCGGACCCGTTCCACCGTTCTTCCCTTTCTCTCGGTTCTCTTTACCATCTCTACCACCATTCGCGATATTTTCACCAGAGAAAAAAGGACAGAGAGAAAAAAATAGAAAGAAAGAGAGAGAAAGGTGAAAATGAGAAGGAGCAACGAAGAAGAAAAGGGATAGAAACGAATCGATAGATCCAAGGATATGTGATTTAAGCCGAGTACGTTTGCGTGTTTGTATTTCTATGTTTACTGTAATTTTCTTTTCATTTCTTTTTGGTTTCAAGAGAGAGAGAGAGAGAGAGAGAAGGAGAGAGACGAGTTAAGTTGGACGTACGTGGAGGGGTCACGCGGTACCACCTGTAAAGTAAATCCTGAATAGCAAAGACTTCTACTACACGTGCCACGTTTTCCCCGATTGGATCCCCGCCAATCGCCGTCTTATATTCAGTATTATTCGTAGATATACCAAGAGACTAATCAAACTAACTTCTACCTACAGCTAGGATGGATGGTATCTAATTTAAACTTCCTACTCGTTAACAATATTCGATTTATCTTGGAAATGTTGTATAGCTTTGCTTGTTTTTTTTTTTTTTTTATTTTTATTTTTTGTTTCTTTCCATCGTTGCAGTTAGATATCTAAGAAGAATTCTACGTTAAGTTAGATGAAATGAAATTTTCTAAACGTGGGCGTCCTCGTTGATATTCGTCCTTGCCTCATCTCTCATTCATACTACGGACTTTGTATAATACTCGCTAAACACATAAGATTCTCCGAGTTTAACCGTGAGCGTTTCTTTCCTAACGTAAATCTCGGCTCGATCGATGGATATAAATCTAATCGAAATCCACGATCGTCGTAAATATCTACGTTATAGAGCGAGCAACGGCGTCGATAGATAAATACATGTAATATATATGCATATATATATATATATATATATGTAGACAGAGTGGAAAAGAAAGAAAAAGATAGTTTGCATCCCGCAAAAGAGCGGATGATTCGTACGTTAGAATTACGAGTGTCGATATTTCTTAATGTCTTAATAGGAAGGACCATTACGGTATCAAGTTCGTGCTTGCTAAGAGAACTTCGAAATTGCACGTATACTTGTATATATATTTATGTACATTGATCGCATGCTCACGTTCTATCACACAGAAACTCTCGCACTATTTATCTGAGTACATCTGAGAAAATAAAAAGGACACGGTGTTTCGTGATATTCATCGGTGATCTTGGGAATCTTCGGTTTAAAATAACGGCACGAGTAAATTCGTTCTTTATAATTTCAATTCGTATCGGTGTGTGTGATACGTATTCTTAAATTTGTATTAAGAGACATCCGTTTAAATAGATCTTTTTAAAAGAAGAGATAAAAAAATAAGTTGAAAAGGAAGATATAGAAAAAAGTTAAACGATTGAATGAAATCATGACGAAATAGGTAGGTAGGTAGGTAGGTAGGTAGGAAGATCAGCGATGATAATCGAGAAATGATTATAACATAGTTAGAGTCGGCGCACGTTGACGTACGCGATCGTTGAGGTCGCTTGCTTAGAGTTTGCTGCTAATTAAGGGTTAACGTTTCAATCTGGCACGTAGAGTAAACTCGTCTATTGCGCAAATAATCGTATAGTTAAAATACGACTCAACCAAAGTGATTTCTCCTTTTACTTATTCTACGTGAAGACATCATCAAGATCAAGAGAGAAGATCGTCGATCGTTTCTTCAATAGTTCGTATCACAGCTATTTCGAGGAAGTTTTAAACCGACTCCGCGAGTCAAAGAAAGTTTCTTCCTGTTGAAGAGAGGCCAAGTGTCGTTTGTTGGTTCGTTCGTTCGTTCGTTGGTCGGTTCGTACGTTCGTTGGAAACCGGTTTGAAAGACTTGATAAAAAGGCAAAAGAGGGTGAGTAGACAACTATTGTAACTCCGACTTGGCTTATAAAACAAACGACACGCGCGTTACACACTTGGTTACAGCGAGACGTTACCGACAGCCTCGTCCTATGGTTCCAGTTTCCAGCATCAGATACCAAACGCGGTGTAACTGATCCAGCGCCAACTTCTCCTTCGATTCAGTACCGCGGCTCATTTGAATTTCGCCGTCTAGGTAGCCGTATCTTCGCGCGTAATCTTCAACGTCTCTTCACCTCTCTCTACTCCTCTCCTCTCCACTCCATTCCTTTTCTCTCTCTCTCTCTCTCTACTTCATTCTTTTTTATTCTTTCTCTTGGTCACACTCATGTTCAGAGTCTCTATTTCCAGCAATACGCTTAACCCCATGACCGTCGATTCTGCTCAGATAAGGATTCACCTACGGCGCGACATAATCGTAGAAAAGAGGAGAGAGGAAAGATAGGAAGAAACGGGAAGAGGGAGGGAGAAAGAAAGAAAGAAAGAAGGTGCTGACATTCCGCGAAACGCCCTGACCCCTACGTTGAATTTTCTGATCAACCAGGATGCGTCCGGCATCGTGCGTACGTCGTACCGTTAACCGGACATTCCATCCGATCCAAAGTGAAGAAAACAGCTTCGTTGTCTTCTCCACTACGACCTTCACATAGATTTACATATCGAGACGTGCTGTTAAATGGCAGCCCGGTACTATTGGAATCTTTCCATTTCCGTCTTTTACGATATTTTTCTCGATCCTCGCGATCTTTGATAATATAAGATCGATGAGTATTCGAAGTAATCGATTATGTATTTGCAAGTAGAAGAGATTCGAATAACGGAAGAGAAAGAGACAGAGAGAGAGAGAGAGAGAGAGTAAGAGGGGGAGACAAGAAGGAAAGGAGGGATCCGAGGGAGCCTTTCTCACGACGATTTCTATGCGGAATTCCTTACGGCGATAATTACGCATCTACTCCTTGAGAAAGAAGAATACACATCAAAGTAAGAAGAAGAAAAAGAGAAGAATGAAGAAGAAGTAGAAGAAGAAGACGAAGAAGAAAAAGATAAATAAAAAGAGGATAGACGAGAAAGAATCTCTGATTCGTTTTGCTACAGCGTCCTTCGGCTAGCCAAGGGGCCACCATAGCCGTCGTGATGAGTAAAACGAGAAGCCAAAGCTCCCGCGGACGAGAGACGAGTGGGTCATTACCGAGGAAACACCTAGCATGAGTTATGGGACTTCTCGAGGGGCTAGAGAGAAACAGAAGAGAATCATCCTCTCCTTTTCTATCCCGAGTAAGAAGAAGAAGAATAATAATAATAAGAAGAAGAATAAGAAGAAGTTGGAGAGACGACGCTAGACTCACGCGATGCGTAATTCTTCTTCTCTCGTTCCTCCTGCACCTTTTCCTCTCGTGGTCTTCTCACAGGGATGTTTACGCGGATCCTTCGAAGTTGAATCGACCGTGTCCGGAGACATAAACCGTCTCTTTTCGTAATTACCTAGCTGGCGCTATGACAACCACCGCTGCACATCTAGAAATTTATATTTCTTGCGCGAAATGAAGAATTACTTGGCTGAGACCGTCAAGTCGTTGTCATCGTCTTTGTCTATCGTCGCTTCTCCTCTCCTCTCCTCTCTTCTCTTCTCTTCTGGAGATCGTCTTATAATTAAGTTCCCGTAGATCGAGGCGTCGAAGTCCGCGGAATTGCATAGCAAGCCGTGGTGTGTAATTAGCATAGCATATAGTATCTACCAAATGTATTTTCTTGCGGAATTGCAAGAGAAAAAGTTATTAACAGAATAATGTTATTATCATAATATACGAGTATATATTATGCATATATATATGTCTTATTCGTAGAGAAAAAGATATAGTAAAAATGTCATTTCTACGTAGCGATGAAATTTTTGTTAAGACCTAACCGTACCGTATTTTATGACGAAATTAGAAAGAGTCTTTGAAAAAAAAAAATCATGATCCAAGGACGGTCGCGAAATGAGACTCGATTTTTCGATTGGTTTTAAAAGGATAGCACGACCGTGATGGGCGATTCGTGGAACTCCTGGCATTCCGCGTTTTGCCTTCGAATTAACCGCATTGCTAATGAGAGACTCGTGAAATCGCGTCATACCATAATCGGTGCTCGAATGCGTGACGCGTTCGCCACCTTTAACGAGCATGCTTAATCGGAACGCTCGCATGGAATTACGGGGGAGGATGAGGTAGGAAAGTGAAAGAAAGAAAGAAAAAGATAGAAAAGAGTATGGGAGACGTAAAGGAGAACGATAAATCAGCACGGAACAACGCGCATTCTCAAATACCTGGCAGAAGACACCGGATCGGTGCACGATTTTACATGCGCGAGAGGGAGTGCTGCGAATGCCACCGAAGTCAGTCACGAGCTAGGAAAGAAATTCGATCGTTCGAAGCATTGTGATCATCCTATAACCACGAGAGAGACTATACGTATTTTACATAGATCCAAGTTAAAATGAAAATTTAGATACTAGTAGTCATTTGTTTTTGTTTGTTCAATAAATATGATTTTGAAATTTTCAAATGACTACGTTTATTCCATTGTATAATCGTAAAGATAAGGATTCTTTTGTAGTCCTTGGAACGTTCCACGTGCTACCGACCGGAGTTCTATTAATCGAATGAGAATAAAAAGAAGACTTCGTATCTAAAAACTCGATTGGCTAATGATACACGTGTTACGATAACGCGCGAAACTCGTGTTACGGCTAGTAAGAATAAAAACAACATCTCGGGGAAGGTGATATTTACAACATTGTGTCCAGGAATGGAGAAGGTATTATTATTCCGTTATTAATCAAGTTTTCTTACGCGGACAGGAAGGGCTGTCGGCCGGTAGCGAAATGCTTTTCTTGCGATGCCAGGAGAGCAAACACCGCGGCGAGTTATCGACGTAAGAATATGATGCATGGGGCGCCACGCAGAGAGTCACTCGAACGTTTCTTGCGGAATACACTTGCGTTGTATGCCTTTGGCGCTTGTAAACCGATTATGTTCGTCGCGTGCTTTCTCCCGTCTGCGTTCTATAGATATTATTTTACTTCAAAAAATCATTTTTCTTCATGCGAACTAAAGAGAAATAGAGAAAAATATATATATAGCATAGAAGAACCTATCTCTTTCGATCTTTAAGTTTGCACATCATAGAAGATGAAAAGATAGCAAAGCTACCACTTAACATCTAAGATCTAAAAAAAAAAGTTAGGAAGAACGAAGTTAGCGACGAGTATCGCGACATTCCAAGAAGACAATTTATAGTTTTGCGGGGTTATGAGGATCTCTATGTGATGCCACGAAGAGAGAGAGAGAGAGAGGTACGGAGAAAAATAACTTAGTGTAAGTAAGAACTAGGAGGAGTCCTCTAACGCGAGTTGAAAGAGATAGAGAAAGAGAGAATGAAAGCATATGTGTAAGAAAGATAAAAGGAGAAAGAGTAAGGTGGGAGGTTGGTGGATACTATATCAATGTAATTGACGTAAAGCCGCGTCGTCGTCGTCGTCGTCGTCGACGACCTTTCACCGTGAAGAAGCATATCTACCGTTATCGTCTCTTCCGCGCTTTTCCAGAAAGCGCGTACACGTCGATCGACGGCCCGATCGTCTCTCGTATAAACTACAGGACGACATCCCTGCTATGGCAGGGAACACGGATATCGATCTTTTCCTAGTAAATTTACAAGACGAGGAACCATCGACGCTCGACTATCGATAAGATCTAAACCGGTGACGATCGAACTCGAGAAAATAGCGAAAAATTTTTTAGCTATGGCGCGTCTTACCATCGCGATAACTAAAATGATAAAATGAGACAAGAGAGAGAGAGAAGGAGAAGAGGACTTCGATAAAGTCTCTCGATGGGGTGCGAGAGTAACGCAGGTACACACTTGCCAGGACGTGGGAAAAGCGTGCACGTTCTTTGCGTGGAAATATGCGCCGCTTTGTCGATCGCGATGAGCGAGTCCACGAAGGCAATAAAAGCTTAGAGATCGTGTAAAACGTGAGAACGATCGAGACCGTGTCTGATGAAGATCATTATCGTCCTCGCTATTATTATTATTATTATTATAATAAATATAATGCGCTTATGTCTATTTTTTTTTTTCTTTTCTTTTTTCATTTCATTTCATTTCATTTCATTTTTCTTTTATCGTTCGAACGTTGGAACAAAGAATTATCGTAGAATAAAATTGAAATCATCTATCGTTTATTTGGCGAAGGAAATATTGATTACAGAACATCATCTAACATTCCAATCATTCTAAACATCCGTCTAGAATTTCAAATCTTTCTCTATCATTCTCTCGTGTCTCAGTAAGATTGAATTTTACGATCCTAAACTCTCGACGTAGCTTCATAGAGTTGACAGCGATCGTCATTAGGGTTTCATTGCCGCTATTGCAAAATGGCACCGGCTTACATGCATAATTGGACTCCCGCCGAGTCAACCGCTAGGAAATTTTATACATGCATATCGTCATCTGAAGTGAGCTCGCACGACTAACCCGTTGTTAACGTTTGTTTTTAGCGTCGATTTAAATGACACTCGGGACACGAACGTAATACATTTCTTTATCTTCCAACACTTGACCATATGAACGTGGATAATATGATTTTTCATCGACGTTGAATCATCGATCTATCAAATCTTACATATAAGTAAATGTTGCATTATTATTTTTTGATCTATACGAGTAGTAAGTAAATGTCGTTTGTCTCAGGACACAAAGGATCGCATAAAAGTGATTTAACGAGTATAACTATTTGCAGTTACACGAAGGAACTGCACTTTGTCGGCACGATACCCATCCATTCAGCGCATTGAATTTATTTCTAGCAAAGGATAACGCGAACTTCGGAAGGAAGGAAGGAAGGAAGGAAATAAGGAAGGAGAAGAGACATACAGATAAGATCTCCTACCGTCGGCAAAACTGGCCCTCTCATCCCTCTCTCTCTTTCCCTCTCTCATACCATTTTCCTTATGTTAGCATTTTGTAGCATCAGCCGCGTTTACCAGCGCACCTACTACGATAAGCTCGATACAGCTTGTAGATAGACTAGATCGGGTGACAAATAGCGAGCTCGATGTATAACCCAACTATCCTAAGCCCTTACTTTTCTCCCGTACCATTTTTTACCCGTTAGTCCACCGATACCGATTCCCTACTATCCTGTCTTCATGATAAACGTTCGTAGATTCTTCTCCAAGTTTAAATCTCGATGCTAAATCTATCGGATAATTCTTATTCATTTTCAACCTAAGAAAGAAAATTAATTCCTTTTTGTTTTTTTTTTTCATTTTTTTTTTAGATAATTGTAGATAATAATAATTGTTACTTTTCTTATTAGAGATATCTACTATAAAGGGGAATAATTCGGTCGATCGTAGAAAAGCGTAAGAACCTGTCGTACGCATACTACACGAGGCATTGCTCGCGTCTCGGAACAGTTCGTTCTCGACGATATCGACGGATCTAAATATATCCAGAAGCACGATAATGATTAGCTTCTATCCGAGGAACGGTCTCGATACAAATACGAGACGTCGATCGTTACTACATCGCGGTCTATCTAAATTTCCATAATATCGCTCGGCAGCCGGAGAAGGAAAAGTAAGGAACGACGTCGACGAGAATGAGACCGAAAGAGAACAAGAATAAAAGAAAGAGAGAGAGAGAGTAGAGTAGAGTAGAGTAGAGTAGAGTTGAGTTTAGTTGAGTTGAGTTGAGTTGAGTAGAGCGAGCGGCATAGTTAGTGGCACGAGTTAACATTTGACGCAAGAGGAATACTAAGATTCCGCATGCAAGGGGGATCTCAGTTTTCTTTCTCTCTCTCTCTCTCTCTCTCTCTCTGTCTATCTCTTGCGATTTCCCCCTCTCGATTTTATTCGTTCTTTCCTTTCTCCTCTTCGTTGAGCATTCGGCATATCTCGAGGCACGGCACGACCATCACCACTACCAACGACGACGACAACTACGACAACAACAATAAAAACAACAACAACAACAACGACAGCAGGAGAAGAGAGTATGCCGGTAACTCGCAGACACGACTGATTTACTTCGTTATGCGAGGGATGTCACAGCACGCGTCTACCCCATGAGCACGTTGTTGCCAACTACGGTGATCCGCGAGATTGCGGATAACGAATAGGTAACGATCGGATTGTGTTTCTCCAGATGAGAGCCAATTATGGAATAGCTTGCTTGCGAACGAGCACGAGTGAATATACTTCTTTCTTTCTCTCTTTTTCTCTTGCTCTCTCTCTCTCTTACTATTTATTTGCACCCACGCGCTGTTTTACCGAATCTTACGAGATTCTCGCGTGCAACATCTCTGAAGAAAACTCGACTCGGTCGTACCGTGCAAAGTTAATTTTAACGCTCTCTCTTTCTTTCTCATTCTCATCGTCGTCGTCGTCATCGTCTGTTCTGTTCTTTTCTCGTGCGTGGATACGTCGTTCCTTAGCCATCGGTGAAAGTTTCTTCGGAGGATTTACGAAGATCGCTCAATCGTGAGCTTCCTAAGTACCGTCGCTATTACGTCGCCTCGCTTCGAAGCGTTTCTAAATCGTAACTACTCCACAGCGTACAGTTTTCCTTTCGCGATATCCTCCAAGTAAAGAGTCTTTTAAACGACGCGAACGAATTTTCATCTCTCTTTTTCTCTTAATCTTAAATAAGTCATTAGACGTATCTATTATACTCAATGGTTAATTAAAGTCAATCTAACAACTATCACAGTTTGCAAAATCGTACGAAATTCTCAGCTGTTTCCGTGGAAAATAATGATTTCACGGTTGCCTGTACCGATTAAGATAATACACTCAGAACCGTTGTATCCGTCTCGGTCCAATAATTCTCATTACTTGATCGATCAATATGAGGTAAACTCCCCTTTCGTTAAAAGTACTTTACGCTTCAGGTAAAACATTAGCATTCCACGTACGACAAGTTCATATCTATTATTAAACCACACAACGAGGAAATTACTAATAGACAATTATTAAAACGCGTGGATACTGCATAGAGATTTTTTTGTTCATTTTTATCGCGAAAGGAGGGAAATGAGAGGGGGGGAAAAATAAAAGAAAAAAGAAGTCATTGAATATCATGAAATAAAACGCGAACGAAAGTATTACAACTCGTGGCAAATGGAAAGCGAGCAGCGATTTTATTTCCTCTTTTGAAAAGGTTAAATGCTGGTAAAGGCAAACGTACAAGAGCTTTGTTCCGTGCACATGGTACTTACGTTCGAAACGACGCATGCACGCATGCACGAACGTTACTTGCTGCATCGCGTTTCCGAGAGGCTCGAAATTAATTAACGTTCGTCTTCACGCGCCCGTAGCTACCTGGAGCAAGTAGGAAAACGAAGAAAGAGAAGAAGTAGAAAAAGAAGAAGAAGAATAAGAGGTTCGATGGAAAAAAGGAAAGTAAAAAAGAAGAAAAAGGTAGGCACCACATCTCGTATCTCCTCGTCCTCGTCGTCGTCGTCGTCGTCGTCGTCGTTCGTGTCGTTTCAACTGTAAGGCGAAATTCTTCGTGGAATCCGAATTTATGCAGCCGCCTTTGGAGAAGCGACAATGCACCGCGAAGGAAGGAAGAAAACGAGAAGGTGGAAAAGGAAGAAGAAAGTGGACAAACCGGGTGTCCCATTAATCAGAACGGTACACCTCGTGTGTGTGTGTACCGTCAGCGAACGTATGGTTTAATGGAAAAATAAGGAAAATAGAAAAATAAAGGGTGATATGAGGCGAACTATAAAATGCGAAATGGAAGAAGCGTCGAAGGAATAGAACGAGACAGAGTTAGGAAATAAGAAGAAGAATAAGAAAAATAAGAAAAAAGGGGAGGGAAAGCAAAGATGTAGGGTAAGGAGACGCGTATTATATATATCCGGTAGATAGAAAGAGTCAGAATAGTTGGGTGCAGCTGGTGCACATCGGTCTCCTCTGTCTATCTATCTATCTAACCATCTCGATCTTACTCTTCCAAGCCGTGTGTTTGTTGCGCAACGAAAAAGATGGAGAGATGCGCTCGCAAGCATTGGGGGAGTAGGAGGAGGAGGAGGAGGAAAAGAGGAGTCAAAGCAGTAAGCAGCTGAGAAGGAAGGAGCGGCTGGATCATCTCTTTCTTTACAAGAGAGGAGGAGAGTCAAGCCGCGAGACTTGTAGGCCTCCATCGTTGCATCCGTGCCAAGAGTATGCTCGCGTGCCGTAAATTTCGAGCTCGTGCGCGATGCTACGGCGTACGTGTGCCCCGAGTGTGCCAGCACGAAGTGTGCCAGATCGTATATGAGAGCCCGAGCTCGAGCGAGCGCCGGCTCAAGCCTCTCTCTCATCCCCCCACCCCTCTCCCTCTTCTTTCTTTCTTTATTTATTTCTCTCTCGCACTTATATACCCGATCGACCGACTCTCGATTCCGTCGTCCTCCAACGACCGAGTGAAACTTATGCACGTGTACGGCAAACTCGACATTTAATCCTTCCCGAAGAAGCGACCGTCTTTGGGCGAACGTCCTCGCGGCCTCTTAAGAAGAGAGTATGAGAGAAAGAGAGAGAAATTTATTCCTAATACCAGTGGTAATAATAAATATAACAAAATGATACGCGATAAATGTCGGCCACTTTCGCTAGAAAACAAAAAAGAAATATGTATATATGTATAAAATCAAGGATCTTCCTCGAGGCATTATAAGAAGACATCCGCGTTCCTCGAAATTCGTGCTGGAGGTGTTTGGTTTAGTCCCGGATGAGCACACGCGTGCCGGATACTACTCTTAGCAGAAATCGATTCGTCGAAGGAGCACGTCGATGCGAGAAAGGGTCGTTCGAGATTGCTTCAAGGAAATCGCTGATTCTCTCTCTCTCTCTCTCTCTCTCTTTTTATCTTGATAATAGACAACTCTTTATTTAAAATCGAATTTCGATACGCTAGGTAAAAGTTCAGTTAAAAAAAAAAAGCAATATATTTTGTTATTCATATATACATGAAAAATATATATTTTTTATTTAAATATATATAAAGGGACAAATATATTATTGTAGAAGGACGAACCGGAAATAATAGACATTACGTTGAGAATGATGTTCGATGAAAGTATATGTTAGAATAGAAAGACAGAGAGAGAGAGAGAGAGAGAGAGAGAGAGAGAGAGAGAGAGAGAGAGAGAGAGAGAGAGAGAAAAAAAGAGAGATCCAACGTAAAAGGTAAAAGAGGAGGAAGAAGAGGAGGAGGCACGAAGGCAGAGGTGGCAAGGAGAGTTCCTGGTTCACCTGTATGCCTCAACCGAGACTCACCTGAGGCTCATCTGGCCGTGTTGCCACTCCCGCGGCTATGGCACCACCTCCGCGACATGCCGCCTTTTCACTCGCGCCGCCGTTATTATCAAAGGTTAGCTAAGAGGTCGTTCGGGCCGAATTACCATAGTATAGGTCATGGAGAAGGATGGGACGAAGAAGAAGAGGTAGGTAAGCAGGTAGGCAGCCAACCAACCAACCAACCAACCAACCAGTCAGTCAGTCAGTCAGTCAGCTGACTTAGCTGAGGAACTGAGAGGACACTGACGAGCCTGATTAACAACGAACACCTGACTCTTTTTATTATATTATATACACGGTGCACAATTTAGATAAATTTTTTCATCTATAGCTTTATTTCTTCTGTTAAACAAACTATCTATTATTTTTCTCTATCTTTACCTTTTTCATATAGAAAACAAATTTGATTAAACATGAATATTATTATAATTTATAATTATATAATAGACGAGATCGCGTAACGAGTTTGTTTTTCAATGTGTTAAATCTTTTCAACGCAGATTGATAGCCGTTTTCAATCATTTTTCTTCGAGATAACCATAAATTCCATTCTCCCTTTCCATTTAGGAATGTTCGAAAAGACGGACTAGAGCATTCGAGCGTGTAATTATTTGTTTACGAACACCTCCCCTATGGTGAACGTCGTCCATCTAAGCAATACCTTTTTATCCGCGTCAGGATCGAACGTGCGTAAAGGAAAGCTAAGTTCAAAGTTCGAGCACGCTATGCTTGGCACAATAAACCGTTTATCGATGCCACAAAGCGACCGCTAGGCCTCTCTCTCTCTCTCTCTCTCTCTCTCTCTTTCACACACACGCATAGAACATTACATTCACAGTATGCTTTTAAAACGTGTTCGAAATAATGGCGCGTCAATGGACCTGTTGTAGACTTCTTTGAATCGTGACGACGAAATCATGTCTCTCTCTCTCTCTCTTTCTCTTCAATAAAAAAGAAAGGATTAACTTTGGTCTCCCATAGTACTCGATAGAAACGCGAATCGTAAGAGAACGACGTTAAATCGGGGACGATACCCACCCGCTGCGCGTCAACTGCAATCACGGATCCGTGTTACGCGAAACTATTCGTAACATTTACGATTCTAACCAATGGTCTTTGCATTGTGGACCAATGACGAAGCATATCGTGGTCGAGTATCGTAATCGTCCTTGCGTAACATGATTTTATGATTCTAAGTTGGGACTTTAAATACCTCATTCTTTTGTGCATTATCCGTTTTTTATTCAAACATTAATACTTTCATTTTCTATTTCAGTAAACAAGATACTATCGTAAATTAAAATGAGACAGTTCTTAATTTGAAATTAAGCCGTAAAAGATTGAAAATTAAATTCTCTCTCTCTCTCTCTCTAGTAGTTATTAAAAATAAATATATTATAGGTACACTTTTACAGCGATAACCTTTTACAGGATAATAGGAATAACACTAAAATAAGAACAGAACATTACTATGCGTTAACATATTTATAATATTCTTCCTCCTATGTATATTATTCGAATGAACCTGCATCTTTTCTCCTTAGCCTTGCATTTCTGGTTTTAGTTGCCATTTGAACTTACACCCATGCATCGAGCTGCGTTATGTGTTGTGTAGTTATCGTTCGAACTTTCTTCTTTCTTTTACACTCCCTTCCTCCTTCTCTTCCTTTCTCTCTCTCTCTCTCTCTCTCTCTCTCTCTTCACCTACACCTACGCCGTCTCTCTTTGATCAGAAAAAATAAAAGGAGAAAGAGAGAGAGAGAGAGACTTGTGAGTTTCGTAAGAATACACGTATCGCTTTATCTCAGACCGCTCGTGCTTAATTCACGTAGGCAGGTAGGAGACTAGGAAGAAGAGCACGTGCACAACATATCCCAGTCACTTTCAAAAGGTTGGGCGTTCGAACGTCGTTTGCGAAACGCAGAAGCATGCCGGCCATTTTTTCTCTACTCGAACCAGATGCACCGGCTATGGCTCGTAAATCGTTACGAGAGCTACGGCGTTAAGTAATTTCGTAACTAATCTATCTATTTCTCTCTTTTTCTTCTCCGTAAACGCAAAAGTTTCCATCATCTAGACTCGTCCTTGCTTTTTTTTTTGCAAACGTATTTCTAAACGGGATCCCAAACTCTGACGCAAGATACAAACCATAGGGTTGAATACAAATTCGTATGCATTTTTAATTTGAAACTATACGAGGAGAAAAAGTTTTGTCATTTTTAAAATAACGCAGTAACTTTGAGAACTCACCCTGCCATTTAATATTCTTCCGAAATATTTCTATTTCTCGAGAGAAATTATATTGAGGAAAGAAGTTCTCATAGAATGTTAGTAAATTCGTCGAAGAATGCAAGATGAGATAGGATTGCGATGACCTCGGTACTAAGATGCCATAGGTGTAGGTGGATGAGTTGTGCCTCATTGTCGGGGCGGCATAGCATTAGAATACATTAGAGAAGAGACTCATCCTCTAGACCGAACACATCTGTCTCTTTCCTCGCGTGCTCGTGGACAAACGAATAAAATAAGAAGAAGAATAAGAATAGAAGGAAGAAGAAGAATAAGGAAGAGGTCAGAAGAAAAGGGACAGGAAAAAAAAAAGAAGGAAAGAATAAGAAGAGGGTGGGAGAGTTTCGTTTGTGATTTCTCGATGATTAAACGCTTGCGAGTCCATTGAATTATCTTGTGAACGTAGCTAGCTGGACTTGCAAAGGGGGCGTGATCGATGCCGTGCCAAGATACGACTAACTAGCCTCTTCTAGGACAACAACGTTTATTAGCTAATCGCAGTGTTTTCTCATAGAAGGAACATATAACGGAGTTTATTTGCATGGAATCTTGCGTGCAAAATAGGATACCGAGAGTTAGAGAATCTTAAGGAAA
Source organism: Polistes canadensis (assembly GCF_001313835.1). Lineage (NCBI taxonomy): Eukaryota > Metazoa > Arthropoda > Insecta > Hymenoptera > Vespidae > Polistes > Polistes canadensis. Next base: position 357,015 of record NW_014569662.1, on the reverse strand, counting down.
TATATACCTATAGTCAAATAAGTTGAAATGTATCATTTTAACGTCGAGCAACGACGAATCGAAACGTGATCGATGTTTCAACGTAAATTACTCTCGCAAAGGTATAATTCAAACAGTGTGGCTTAGCGAGAAATACCAGTCAGATACGGATAGGAGAAGGTTAATGTAAACAAGCGATTTCACGCTGTCTCTTACAGCGATACAAATTGCTCTCGGTTCTCGCAGTAGCTTCGATTTCTCTTGGCGAGCGACATACATCCAGATCTGGCCTCTGGATCTTTCACGATTGACCAAGTGGAGGCGTTAATTAAGATATTTGCGAATGTGGATACGACGATTGCAACGGTACAAGCGATAAATAAGACTTCCACTACCTCACACGGTAGTGCAACACTGGTAGCACGATTGGATTCAATCGTCTTCGTTTCTTTACTCTATCTTTTCTGTTTAATTAAGCTGTATTAAGTTGATAGAAAAAAATCCTTTAAATAAATATTTCATCTGGATCGAACGTTTTTTTTTATACTGAAGATCCGAAATAGAAATAAAACGAATCGTTGTTTAATACCTTGGAAACTGAACTTAACGTCATACGCGAGTTTCACATTAGAGAACATAAACGTGAGAGTCGTTGGTCGTTCGTGCTATTAAAATCTTAGTTACAAATCAAAACGTTGAAACGTGACTCACTCAGATGAGGAGAGTAAAATTTGTCATAGACTTAACATCCCTCTTTTCATAGTGGTACTCTAGTTCTCTCGTATACGCGTAGGAAGATAAAATGGCTTTGGATGCGTCGGCTCTATGTTCTTAAAGCGGATTTATGGTTATAGCACATATAGTTAATGGGTATTAAGAATCATGCCGAGAAAAGTATTGCACCTATGGTATGTACATAAAGAAGAAAATATTATCGAAGAGAGTCGTAGTTGATGATAAATAAATTACTCATTTTGTGTTTTTTCTAATCAATTGGGTCAGGCGTTGTCGAATCCTTCGAACGATATTGAAGAAATTGAGTCTCAATTTGCGAAGATAAGACCCATTTTAAAGGGAACAACAATATCATGGGTAAAACTGGTTTCACGAGATGGCACATGACGCACTATTATCAACGACAAGATATGCAGTTAATTACTCTCGTATCTTTTTCTTGGAAGCGATTAATCATTTCGAAAGCTCGTGAACTTGGTATGGGAGAAGAAGGATCTCACCACGCCCCTTTTCACAAAGTATCTTAGGAGGAAGGTGGTGAACGTCTTGGAGACTTAATTAAATTATAATCTCGTTCACACAGGTGCTCTGATTAAAGGACTTGTCTTTTGTCCTCGTTTAAAGTTCCTCTCTCTCTCTCTCTCTCTCTCTCACTTTCTCTCTTTACGAGTGTAAAACAATAAGAAGAATCGATTGGCCTTTTTTTTCTCGTATTAACTCGACAAAGTATCGGCAAGTAATCCTTAATTAGCCGAGCTAATTGCATGCAGAAAATGTTACGCGCCGTGATTTATTAACCCCGCCTTCGTTCTAATTAAGTGTAAGCCGAGCAAGCGATATTGTAGGCCAGCGCAACATCGCGAACGGAAACAATTACGATAGGTTGAAGAGGAGGAGAAAGAGGAGCCAATGAAAAAAAATGCGCCGTTCGCGGACAACGCGAGAAGCACGCAAAGAATCTCGAGTACCACCTTCCGTGGTAAAGGTTCGTTAACCCGTTTGTCTTCCCCTTGGGATCCACCGTGTCCCAACCGTGTTTGCCTTTTTAGGTACACCCGGTAAGCGAGAGACGTGTTTCGCGAACCGACGTGTTCGTAATTTGCGAAATACGCATCGCTCGAGTGCCACTGAGTCCTTTTTTAACCTTTTACTTCTTTTTTTTCCTTCTTTTATACTGTAAGTTCTTTCATTATCTCAACGGTTCGATCAAAGTAACCAACCAAGTACCCGTTTGAACAAAAGAAAAATAATTTCGTCATTTATAGATCCACGTAATTATCTAGAAAGAAGATTCTAATTGTAAAATAAATGAATGTATATGTAAAATAAGTAAGTCAATTCGATGTCTCGGATAGATCAGATTGTATGTTCAAATATAAAGGCAAGGAAAAGTTCGTTCCATCTGAGAGTCATCGGCACGGATCCCGCAATCGTTATCGTTGCTACTGTCTCGAAGATCGAGTTTCTCCGGCCAAGCGGAATCGTGATGTTTCTCGTAGATCGATCTCTCGTAGGTACATGTTCGAAATGATTACAACGCTGTAGACCGGAAGGTGCAACGTGAATCATGTTGCACCAGGGAAAGCACACAATTAAATCTCTCGGCAGTGCGAGTACTCCTCGGCCCTGGAGCTTTCTTGTGTGTGTGTGTGTGTGTGGACTTCTCTCACTCTCTTCGAACCTCCTATCGATAAATTATTGCTACTCGCCGTCTCGTTGTAAAAGCCGGACTCCTCTGTTCGTTATATAACACCAAAGATGATCGAACTAAAACGTGCTTCGATAGTTCGATTCTTGTTTCTCTGATCGAAGCTAATAAAAGAAGGATAGACAGAAAGACTAGAAAGAAAACAACAAAAATCTAGTTTAGGATCGTAAGATTTCGTTTTCGATAAGGTAACTTCCTAATTGAATGATTATATCATTCGATTTAATAATATAGCGTGTTAATCTTCGATGAGACTTAGAAACAAATCGAACGATCAAAAATCAACTCTTAATAAGCATAGATTTAATCAATGAACATATAGAAGTGAACTAAAGAGATATGAGAAAATGAAAAAAGATAAAGATATAGAATGTATGCCATTATCTTAGTTTCGTGACGTTAACGCAACATTTTCTTTCGTGTTTTATATCGACGTAAGAAATCTTAATTATCTTCATATTAAAATATCTTAACAAATATATTGCCTATATCCAAGCGGGAATGGCATTCATACATATAATCAGTTGGTGATTAAGTAATTAAGATATGATCGACTAATTGGGTACTATGGACCGATTAATTAAATGTTACTTCATACTTTGAATATAAAAGATTAAAAATAATAAGAAATATCGTTCTATATACGCGTGTGCATCTAAAATCTCACGCGAATTATCTTAAATCTTTATCGTGAAATAAAAATACGAGTTACAATCTATACAGATCATCCATATATAAATTGATAAATCCATAAACGTATTATAATTTCTTAAAGATCGTCCAGCGATTCGTAAATTCTTTTTCGAGTATGTTATTAAAATTATTTATGAAAAAAAAAAAAAGAAAGAAAAGAAATCATATAGGAACGTCATGAAACAATCATCGATATGTTTTTACAACTTTCGAAATTCGAGTTTTATTAGCATAAAAAGAAGGAGTATAAAATTTTAACGATTAATATACAGAGATAACGAGGTCTCGCAAATTTGGCGATATCTTTCGTTGATTTGAAAACTACAGGTGAATTCAGGACTCTCTTTGGATAGGGTTAATAGAGTAAATGGATTTTGCTCATGCATTGCATCTACATATCTATCTATCTATCTATCTATCTATCTACAGCCTATATTAGATACATACTCTGCTTAGAGAGAGAACGTCTTTCGCGGTCACACAGGTGCGCCTTAATCGTCTTACCTTTTGTCGGTAGACGCATACATACATACATACATACATACAAGATACACCCATCGTCTTCCCAGTAACTATTTCTAATCGATTTTCTTTCATATATCTTACTCGCGCCTTGAGAACTTTCATTAGAAAAAAATTATGTTCATTATTTTACTGTTGGAAGAAGAAAAAAATCTACCAAGCATAATTATATTAAAATATCTTTGTAATTTAATTCACAAGAGAGTGAACGTAATATCAATATGTATATAACAAATATAATAATACAAGACGCGTATTCGATCATCAAATCAAGATGATTTAATGAAATGATTATATCGAAAGATCTAACGTACGATCTAATAATCTATCGACGAAATAGAAACGATCATTTTCCTCTTGGAGAGTAGTAATCTTTGGAATAGAGTTGAGAGAGCAGGAACAGTAGTGTATAGGACTTAAGTACGGTGCGAACAAGAGTCGAGTTTGCAGTCGATCGGTTTTGCGGTCGACTCGTTAACCGCAATATAAGCGACGTACAAATGAGCGATAACCATTTCAGCTCTTATATAGAAATGTTTGTACATATAAAGAAAGAAAGAAAGAAAGAAAGAAAGAGAGAGAGAGAAAAAGAAAGTGAGTGAGAGAAGGAAAGAAGAAGAAGAAGAAGGAAAACGTTATTTCAATTAAATTTAACAGAAAGCCCTTTGATCTTTTCTTCGGAGACTTCTATCTCTCTCTTCTTAAAGGATTCACGAATCTAATCTCTTGTAGAAAGGTTCAAGTTATCGCACCCGCATCCTCTTCCTTTGGAGAAACTTTTCCGCGTACATAGCAACGCCCATCTGATTAGAAGCAAGCATTCGTATATATATATATGTTTTTGTAAATATGTACTTACACGTATAAACATGCAACGCAAGTTACTTGCATACTTACGTACATACATATATCTAGCTAAAGGGGAAAACACGTTAAGCGTATAAAGAACATAACGAGTCGCGTCTCTTTCTCTTTCTCTTTATTTTACTTTTTATTTCTGTCTTTCTTTCAACGATCTTATCGTCTTTATTAGATTTCTTCAGGAACGTAAACTCGGTCGCAAACAGGGACGATTTTACGAGCCATACTCCTATGTATCCTGTATCTCGATTTCCGAAATCATTCTTTCTTGTTTTCTTAGAAAAAGACAAAGTCAAAGGTAGAATAATGATAAAGTAAACGTTATGAACGATGTAATTGTTAAATTCCTTGCGTAAGATCGTCGTTAAACGTTGTCCAAGAGCCCGTTGAGTCGAACCATATGAGAACTCTCAACGTTTCGCCTTTGAGATTTTGCATTTGAATGTGGAGGCGGTCTACATATGGAAGTACCATAACACCTCGATCTTAAAGGTAAAAACAAGTCGATACTCGTGGATAATTCGAGCCGTTACTTTGCTTCAAATAAAAGCAGAAAGAGAGAAAGAGAAAGAGAGAGAAAGACTATTGCTATAAATATATTTCTTCTCAGTGGGGAGAAAAGAGATTTACGATCTATGGAGAGAACCGATATCTGCCAACCAAAGCTAACGTCCAGTTACAGTTGTCTATCTAAAACGTAACGAAAAAATCCTACTGGTTAGTGACTCTTATCGCATTTTTTTTTTTGAAAGAAAAGCTTCGAGTCGTTCTTTGCTGTAAACGGTGTTTCTTAAGAGACCTTGCTAGTGGTGGTACCAATATACTAACTAGAAATGTTTCATACTCTCTCTTTCTCTCTAACAACATGTGTAGTTAGGTGCATAAGGATTACACGAGCTTACAGTACCTACTCCCCGGTGCTCATTAACATGCATTCACGCGGCAATATTTATCGTTGTTGGTTTCTCGTAACAGCGGCGCGTCTTAAACGCAACTCGTGACGCTCTTCTCCTCCTCCTCCTCCTCCTCCTCTGTCCTCTTTGGACGCGACCACACATCCAGATCCTAGATAAAACCAACGCGGACGTTACGCACGCACCATCAACTTTACTTGTGTACACGCGAATCGCTACTCTACCACCATCGTCTTTTTTCGTCCACCTCCTCCTTCTCCTCCTCGTCGTTCTCGTTGTTGTTGCTACTTCTATGTCTTTTCGTATCGTACCTTTCCAACATTCTCACAACCAACTCGCTAAGCTCCTTGCACGAATCACTTTGTCGAGGAAGATATCCTCGTTTGTAAGTTGAGGTGAATCCTTGGTATGCGAAAGGTAACAATCCTCTGATTATTCATTTTGTCATTTTCTTTCATTCTAGGATTTCTAATTTTAGAATTACTGATTTTTATTTTCTACTGATAGAAATTTATATTTTATTTATTTTAAGAGATTCCATATTCGCGTTAGATCGACCTGGTATTTAGGAAAATAGTAGATTGAAAAGTGATGGTATAATAAAATATAAAGAAGAGATTAAGATTCGTCTGATGATTTCACACAGGTCGTCAAGTCCTGCGTCAACTCGGAAAAATAGGTTTAAGGTAAACGTCGTAGCGTGAGCGATTAATCAAATAGATATTAAGGTCGCGAAGCCTATCTAAACATTGCTCGTTCGCCTAACAAGTCTTTAGAGACTTGGCGCCAAGCATAACTTTAACGATATTACTTCGCGACGCAAATACCTAATGCTCTTTATATTTCCATCTCTTTCTCTTATTAAATAGAAACGATTAAGATAAAAGGAGAAAGAAAAATGACGACCTCGAAGGAAACGAAAGATCGATTCCAAGGCATCCAAGACTTTTTCTATTTTTATTATAAAAAATATTCTATATCCGATTGATGTATGTATTCGCAACGTGACCAATAATGTTGCTGGTAATTATTTTTAATGAATAGTATTATCTTTTTAATCTCGTGACATAAAACGTGATGTTAAAGTAGTAAACGGATTAGAATAAAAAGTATAAAGGTTTGATTGTTGTTCATTGGGTAGTAGTAGCACCGTGGGAGATCGTCCTCGGAAATAGGGAAGAACGGTGAACGAATAAGAAGGAGTAAAACTAGTCGAGTATAGTGAATGTGTTCAGCCATATACAGGAGAGAGAAGTTAGTCTACGTTCTTATCTGCATCCGTCTTATTGCGTTTTTTTACCCCCAAAGCAGAGCACAGAGTCCAAGTTCGTGAAGAACCTTGACGCGTTCAGCCGATTAGCATAGCTCTCTTGGGATCTGTTGGTATTTACTATATATGGTAATATAAACTTGTTCCTTTCTTTATATATCTCTGTCTCTCTTTCTTTTTCTCTTTCGTGTTCATCTTTTTTTTCTTTATAAGACAACCAAAATGTCATCGTCATCGTCGATGATCAATTTTTATATTCCTCATAAATACGTAATAAATTTCTAAATTTCTAAAAAAAAATAAATGTCCGATTTTCGTCGTCCAAATCAAATAAGAGAATCTCTCCGTAAATGGTCGAACACAAATAACCAAGTAGTCGTTCCTCCTTTTTCAGCTTTTCTTGCAATGATATCTAATCCAACAGTCAGTCACTCGTTGAAAATCTTAATTAGAGTTGATCGAGAAGTGCAAGTAACTTAAGCTTGTAAAAAAAAAGTAGGGGAGAGTAGTCGAGTACCAAAGAAGCATTCGAATGAAGTAACGTTTACGTAATACTCGTAAAGCATAGGTAGGAAGGTTGATGACTCCTTCCAAAATGAAAATATCAAAGAGGAAATAGAAGTAAATAAAAAAATAGAGAGAAAGAAACACGTTAGAAACGGTGACGAAAGCACTAGCAATGAACATTTCTGCGTGCGAATTCACGGATGCAAATCAGCCAGGTAGTTCGAATGTGCGATTGTGCTGTGGCACGCGAAGGCGTACACGGGTCTTTGGTGCGCAAGCTTGTCAAGAGGATGCTTGCCTCTAGAAATAAGCTCCGTCGTAAAACAACCGACGACATGCCAACGTAATTAACTCTCTCTCTCTCTCTCTCTCTCTAACTTCTAAGACATTATTCGTTGCAAATGGATTGTCCTATTCACCCTCGTAAAATTGAAGCAAGTGCAAGTGCCGTGCAAAGGGCGAGGTCAAAAGGAATTAACACCTTTGTTCATTTTTATCTATCCAAGTATATGCAATAACCTGATACGTGATAGAAATTATTTTCTAACATTTCTAATATACCTATATATTATTAAATTAATGAAACTGTAAAAAAAGAATGTACTACTTTTCCAAATGATAAAAAAGGAACAAAGAATGTCACGTATAAGGGATATGCTAAAATAAAAGATAAATTCTTGTTTTAATATATCGATGAAAGTTATTACCAGTAAAATAATAGGGTAATCATAAGGAAATAAAGAGAAATCTTTATAAGTTCTAAGAACACATTAATAAAATCATTATAGATTTCCTCGAATTCTTATAGATTACCGCAGGTGTAAAATTACGGTGGTTTAGCCCTAAGGTAAAATAAGCGAGAGGTAGAATAAAGCATTTAACGGGAAGGAAGGGGAAGGTGGTGGTCGGTGCCTAGGACAACTCGTGTTCCTCTCTCTCTCTCTCGTATCGCGTATCGATCCTCGGCTCGTCTTCGTGTCCAAGAGAGAAGAGGACAAAGTTGACGCACGCGCCGTATTCACGGTAATGACAAAGCACAACACAGCAGTGCTTTCGTAAAGTGTCAATTCCTTGGCGATGCGGGTAGGTCCGGGACAGAGAATCAAAGTCAAGCCACGTAAAGAACATCGAATACATTCATGGCTCATATATATTTATATATATTGTATATGTACACAGATCTATAGAGAATTGTATTATAAACGAATGTACGCATGCAACCTGCTGGTAGATACGTAATCATCAGCCATAATTAGCCTGTTGTGTTGCGGCTGATAAGAGAGCGTCTATAGAGTAACAGAGATAGAGAGACAGAGGAAGAGAGAGATTGAGAGAGATAGGGATAGGTGAGTGACCTCTCGCCTCGGGTGGGGTTCACCGTAGGGTCTTTGGCAGGGTCGGAAGGGGTCTCCCAGTCTACGACTCTCTTTCTCTCTCTCTTACTTTTTCTTTCTCGCGCTCGCGCGTTCTCGTTCACCTTCTCCCTTTCCCTAACATCACAGGCCGATCTATTCGTCCCCATCTTTCTCTCTCTCTCTCTCTCTGTCTTTAGTTGTAGTCGAGGACGACGACCCCTCGGTCACCTAGAAGAGGACCCACTTCGCGGAGAAACTCGTCAATTTTTCGCCTATCGATCGTGGAAACACTTCTTCGAGGTGGCCAAGGGGAATCATCACGCGAACAGCGACGTGCCTCCACACTTCGACACGCGATCCCATAAGGATTCAAGACTTACTCCCACGATGCGTTGTGCGGCACGGCTCTTCCTACATGCAGCACATTTACACATTCAAACCAGCTAGCAAGCAAGCAAGCCAGCAAGCCAGTCAGCCAACCCACCTGCTCTCAAAGACCCACGCCTTGAATAGCGCCGCCGCGAGGGATTCGCCGAACGTGACTTCAATTTTCGATCACGGCCTCAGCGAAAGTTTTTGGTTAACCCAAACTCATCCTCGACAAGCACTGACAACTTTCCATAATCGTGACGCCTCTTTTCGTCGGTCAGTTTTTCGGTCTGGTCCTTTGGGTTTACAAGTCTTCCGGGAATTTGTTTGAACGCAACTTTACCAACACCTTATACTTTTCTACCATCCTACCTTCCTACTTTCCTACCATCACTACCACCACCACCAATTGTTAGCCACTAGACAATGGCTCCTATCTTGAATGCTCGCATGAACGCGCACGCTTATAGATCGCACCAATTATATGCGCCGTCGTAAACAGCCGTGCAGCGATGACTCAATTTGTTCCGCGTATTATCCCGCAGATAGGCGCCGTTACTTTACATAATTTCCATCTAACAATCGCAACCTCATGTATAATTATAGGTGTGTTTCCTCCTTTAAATGTTTATCACGTCGAACGGAAGCGAGATTACTTCTATTTCGTATATCATACGTGTGCACAAGTAAAATCTATGTACTTAAGTATTTATTTTTATACATGTGCAAGTATGTAATATTCTTACGTTAAAGTGGTTACACTAACGACACAGCATTGTATAAACAACAAGATACAAATTCTCAAGAAGAGAGAGAGAGAGAGTGAGTGAGTAAAAGTCACTGAATTATCCTCTATCAGCTAAAATTAAATTAAAATTCTAATTGGATACAGCCAGTAATTTCTTTAAATTTCTTATTACATGCAACATCAAATTCATATGTATGATTGTTTTTTGTTTTTTTTTTTAAATATAATTTATCCATTTAATTTGGAATTATTTTAAGTTTGATAGTTAATTTGCTTTTTCTTTATGTTATTTTCTCGTTTATGGTTAAAGGAGGATGACTTTTTAAAACGAAATGAAGGAAATTCGAAGCCTCCAACGGTGATCAAAGTAACTGACTTGGGGATTGGTTTCAAGACCACACGCAGATTTTCATTTTCGAATTGCTTAACGTCGGTCGGCTGTTTTGCTGTAAGTAATCGACACGCCTCGACTTTAACGAGAGAATTCCGTGGAATTTAATTTGGTATAATAAACGATCATCCAATGTCAAATGTTATGACAGCAGTTACGTTGAGAAATATTCTCGGAATCCGTTAAGCTGCTGAGTACGACGTCTTCAAGTAACACTAAACTTTGTTTATAGAAGATATTTAATGATGGCACTTGATTATTACCATTGCAATAAGTCAATGACGAATAACGAATATCTTTTATTTCGTTGATCTAACTGTTTTAATTATTACGATAATTTTCTCTTCTCTCTCTCTCTCTCTCTCTCTCTTCATTATCAAATTATAATTATTAAAAATTCAATATCCGACGTTCGATTTTCTATTAATAAATATTCTTCATATTTTTTAAATAATTAGTCTTCAATATTATCTATACAATATTTGCAAATGAAGAAATAAGAAACAAATAACGCAATTGTGTGTGTGTGTTTTTTGTATACTAAAAAAAGACTTATAACTCTAGAAAGCAATAACATAATCATATTATCTACTTGCAAGCTCATCGAAGGGGTCCTCTAATTGCTTCATTAGTCGTAATATCTTATTAACGGCGGAAGAGAAGAACGTCGTAGGGATCGATGCGCTTATTAATCGTACGATCCGCACATGGTGGCGATGCGTAATGATCCTGCAAGGGTTCGCGCTAATTCGTGAGGCTTGCTTGAAGACGGTCAAAGCTGCCGGCATCGTATAATACACGAGACGGTGCAACGTATCGATGCGTTTAGAGTATCCGTATGCGTGTAAGCGCGTGTATAAGTGTAAATCAATGTATTTGAGCATGTATACCTTCTCGTCAGAACGGTGTAAGGGACAAAGTACTGAACGTTAGTTCTTTCTATCTCTTTCTATCTCTTAGATAGACATAGACATACACATAGGAGCAGGTAAACGCGAACACGGCTAAGAGATTAGCTCGCATGGAAGAGCCAACCTAAGCCAAGCCAAGCCAAGCCAAGAAGAGTTGGCTCGACCGAGCAGCCTCGTGGGAAGTACCCGCACCCCATAAAGAGAGTACATCGGGCTGGTAATCACGAGTCACTCGTAATGATAACTATCTGACGTAATAGTAAATTCGTTATGCCGTCGATAAAGGTTATTCGCGAGTCATTACTCTGATTTCCCATTAGCCGTCCCGTGTATAATAAGCGGATATCGGCGCGTCGCTCTGTTTCCTCGAACAAACACGGAAGAGAAATATCAAAAGAAACAACAAAATTCATTAGTACTTATTGAGAAGTCCAATCAACGTAAGTAACTTAATCGTATGATATTATAATACGGTGTGTATATATCCTAAAGGGGGAAGATATAGTATTCGGAAATATATGATAGAAGTTTATCGACATTTTTCTAACGTTTTGGATTCGTCACGCTATCGAGTCCTCTCGTTAATCGTTCGGCTCGCATGCGATAAGGAAGAATACAGTAAGGTGGTAACGAGAAATCCGTGATACTATGTTCCCAGCTAAGAAATGGAGAGAGAAGAAGAAGAGGAAGAAGAAGAATAAGAATAAGAAGAAGAAGAAGGAAGGGTGGTTGGCTATGGGAACCATCGGATCGTGGTTGTATGTATGTAGATGGCTAGGAGACTGGAGAGGCGCTAAGATCCTGAGAGAGAAGAAGAAGGCCAGTTTGAGATAGGCTCGCTCACGAAGAGAAGGTGGTCTATTAGCAGCTAGCTAGCTCTATAGCCCTTCTCCTCCCATCCTTGCTAGAGGAAGTAGCCATATCTATGATCTTGTTCGATAAGATACGACAGGTAAAAGGAAGTTCGCGTGGCCTTTCTCGCCCTAATACAAGCGTTTCGTTTTAGGTCTTAAGATTTAACAAACGCGCCCTACATTTCTTTGCGCGTGTTACTAAGGAAATACTTACTTACACACCTTGTCGTCACGATTGAAAGTCCACTTTCCTCTAAGAGTTATCGAGTAAGAATAAAATAAAAGAGGGAGAGGGGAAAAGAAAGAATGAGAGAAAGAGAGAGAGAGAGAGAGTCCCGTGGAATCGTCGCCGAAGAAAGAAGAAAACACAAAGTCTCGAGGTTCCTCTCTCCCTCTCTCTCGTTTCTCTCTGTAAAGAAAGAGAGAAGTAAGCAAGCAAGCAAGCAAGCTGGGTTGGAGGGCGCAATACTCACGCCACGGATTCCACAGATGCAAATTCGCTTGAGCTATCGCTGAATCGTGAGTCTCTTCTTTGGCTTCGAAGGGAAAAGACAACGGACTACGAATATAAGAAGCGCCGTCTGCGGAATCGAGAGATACTCTCTCTCTCTCTCTCTCTTTCTTTTCTTCTCTTTCTCCGTAGTGTATCGACGCTGTAGCAGTACAGGTATATACGTCGATGCGGTACGTGGATGCAACATGGATGCAACGTAGATGCACCGTTGCACTTGCGCCACGATTCCAAAGGACCACAGCGGATGCATGATGTATATCCGCCACCGGGCTATGCAGTGGCGAATATGCAAACCAGTGGCTTGCCCGTACGAGGTCAGCCTTCTCTCTTTTTCTCTCTTTCTCCTTTTACTTCTCTCTCCCTCTTTCTTTCCATTTCGCCTTCCAACGTCTATGCACCCCCGCGACGTCCAAGCTGGGCCCCACCGAAGAACGAGTCGGTCAGCACAGAAGGAAGTCGTAAATCATTTATATCTGTATTTATATGTGAGCCTATGCATGTAGACGTTTCTCGGTTGGGCCCACTTTCTCCCTACCGGTCTCCTGGATCGTTAACCCTTTAACGCTTGTTTCAAACGCTTTATTCTTGCGCATTACTTATTTTTTTCTTTTTTCTTTCATTTTCTTTTTTTCTTTTTTTATTTTTTTTGCAATTTATTTCCATTAGAGAAGTCTTTGTTTCATTCACCGCTTCATAGTTCGCTAACTTTCCGATAACGATATTATCTAAGTTTTCCAACGTTACGCCGACTGATTTACACTTATGATCTCGACTATAGTTTTGTTAACTCTCCATCGACGCCGTTACCAATCATCCACGCTAACTACGATAAATATAGATTCTGACAAGTCGTTAAAGGTACGCCATGGTTCGTGGCGGAGTCGATCAAAAGCCAAGCTTGATTGAGATTTATGCTGATAACATCGGCCGAGATATAAATACATATACTCGAGACACCGTATAAAATCGCATAAATCTATTATCGGACCTGTCCACCTAGCTAACGGGCGTCTTTCCATCTCATCATCATCATCTTTGGATCTAAAGTGGTATTACTCTGACCTACTTCGAAATGATTTCAATTTTAATGACAACATTAACGAGTCAATTGTAATTACATTATTCAATGGTTTCCACGACGAGAATAGTTGAGATCGAATAATTGAAATTTTATTCAATAAAAGTAAAATAAGATTTCTAAGATCGATTTTTCTTAATACAATACTTACGTTAAGATGAAATTGTTGTATACAATGTAACTGATATATTGTATATTGCTACTTACATACATGCGCGAAATCGAATGCAATTTCTCGTGTGAGAATTGCTTTCCGGGAGATTACATTAGATCGTAGAATTCTCAAAATACTCTCGACTTTTCTCGGTGTAATAGAGATGGAATAAGATGAAACGTGCGACCCTTGGAAATCGAGGGCGATCGTACAAAATCTTTTCAGGGTTGGCTGCGAACTCGAAGGGAGGCATTCCGACACGAGTTAAATTTCTACTATCTCATAATGATAGTAAAATAGGAAAGGTCGAAAGCGCGAATGAAGAAGATAAGTAGAGACTATGCATGTGTGTGTGTGCAACGATCGATACGCGAAAGCTGCAGGATAGCTCACACGGACTTTACTTCGACCGAGTTCTCGGCTATGTTATCTACTTGCGAGTTGTTATGGTCCTTCGATCCGCGCTACTGGGTCAAGCATCGATACTTCCAAGGGCACGAGAACTTGCTCGTCATTTTATAATATTTTTAAGAACGAGATTGTCAGGAAAAACATTAACCATGTATTTTGATGGAAATTATTCTAACTTGTCACATGTGTCAGATCAAAAAATTTCATCTCTCTCAACATGTCAATGATGTTTTAATACATCTGTGCTGCAATAATACATATTTGAAAAGATTTAATAATTTTGAAGAAAAATCTAGTTAATTATTGATCATCAGATATATCATAATATCGGTATGACACGTAGTCGACAATTGGTAGATTGGTTGCATAGATATATGTTTGTGGTTGTATATATACGAGGATCGATCATTCGCATATCTTTTTCGATGTATTCGAGCACGCGTCCCACGTGCGCCTCTCGGACGTCGATTTTCCGCGGTTGCCCTCTCGGTAATGCACGTGACGTAGCCTAGCGTACCGCGAGAGCAGGTGCCAGCTGTACTGCACAAAACGGCCTGTTTAGCTTGTCTACCACGTCGCTTCGGCTAAAAGAGAAAGAAAGAGAGAGAGGGAGAGGGAGAGAGATAAAGGTGGTCATGCCACGCGATAATGCGTTTATTGCGATAGCCAATTTACGATAGCCCGTTGAACGTACGTAAGCTTTCCATGTTCTCCCCTTCTTCATCCAGCCCTTCCTTTTATTTTTCTTTCTTACGAAAGGAACTTCTACCTTGATATTTCTTTCTTCTTTTTTTCTTTTCTTTTCTTTTTTGTTTTCTTCTATACTCTTTACGACGTAAGGTATCTTTCTCTTGATCAAGAGACAGAGAGGAGGATGGTTACCATACGCAACGTCATTACACGGCAGTTTAACGCCTATGCTTTGGTCACGGTCCAAGCTCGATTACAACGTTCTCTATCATCGGCACGAAGATCGTGCTCGTTTAATCGACTAACGGTCAACTCAAATTTGACATGGTAGATTACTTTTCATTGGAAAATATTTCAACTCGAAAATCTTCTAAAATAGATGGGTGGATAGATATAATATGATTGTCAGTATCATTGTTTGTGACTTTGAACAGTTAGATGGTCCCCGATCTAATGAAAGTTTCGGTAAGACGTTTCTTTGGGACGTTTTACCGAACGTCCAGACTATCCAGACGAGAAAACGGTCCGAGGCCATGGAGACGTGGAAGGTGGATGATGGTGGTGCTAGTGGGGGCGTGCGATAGTTCAAGTCGTGAGCGGGCAGCCCCGCCCGACACGACCGCGGAGCATCTCCGTTCTGACCCCCGCTGACTTAGCCGACGAGACCTTCCACCAACCCCCTCTTTTACTCTCACGAGCCGTCCATCCCTTCTCCTTTCTTCCATCTCTTGTAAAGGAGCCACCCCACCCTCGGGCGCATCGCCAAGGGCACCGCTCGGTCCCTCCGGAAGAGAAAGAGAGAAAAAGAAAGAAAGAGAAAGAGAGAGAAGAAGAGAAGGATGAAGGCAGTGATAAGTGTGGGAAGGGCAGGTTGCATAAGGTCTAATATTATGCAAGCGTACACACAACCATAAATGCGTTAGATCCCTTGACTCTTCTTCTTCTTCTTTCGTCGTATATACGCAGCAAAATACAAGGTACCAAATACAAGAAAACGATTCCACCACAGTGTTAGCTATTCGTAAATATATATATATGTATTTGTGTGGATCTGTAAGTTTATATATATATATATATATTTTCCTTGCCATCCTCGTGAGCGTCCGTCTCGTCCGTTGTCCATCTCCCTTCTCTATACGTGCGAGAGAGCATAGGAGTGTGGAAGGTCCGTGCGAGAGCGCGCGCGAGTCAGGCTTACCCAACCTGCATAGAAATCGCAGGAGCATTGAACCCAGGAAGTGGCCATGAAATAGTCATTCCTGAAAGGTTAACTCTCCTACCGCATCTCGCGAGGGCCATGGAGGTCGAGTCCACCGTGGTTACGACGAATAATCGCCAAAAGAGGCTGAAAATCTGAAGATCTTTCGATCTTTTCGAAGAAAAAGAAAGAAGGGTGAGAGAGAGGAGAGAAAGGGAGGGGGAGAAAGTTGGCTTTGAAAAGTTTAGCAAAAGAGATTCATGGGGATCGTTCCCACGACTAAATCGTATGGATATCGATCCGAGGTCGAAAGATCGAAGATCGAACGAAACGTCGAACGTGTCAAAATTTCATTGGACTGCTCGTGTATTTGAACTCTATGAGGGAAGTATCTTTGTCTTTTTCTCTCTCTCTCTTTCTCTCCCTTTCATTTGCTTTCTTTCTCTTTCCTTTTTCTTTCTCGCTCCATCTTTGAGTCGGTTCGTTCGTTCCTTGGCTCGAAGCATGGCGTAGGTACAGCAAGAGAGTACCTACGGAGAGTAGTACCGAGGTACCCCTGGGGCCAGGAAGGTCACAGGGCTAAGGCACTTCTCACGCCCCCGCCATGTCGGAGAAGAGCACCCCACTTAGACGAGGCGTACATACCTTAACGCGGCCGATTAGTATACGTGCTTAATTGCCGCTAACGTGCGTGCTTGACGGTTGCTATCGATCATGCTCTATCTTCGTCGTAGTCGTCGTCGTCGTCGTCGGCACCACCAATACTACTACCACCATGATCGTTGGAAATACACGTACACATTGGAAATAAGAAAAATTTTATCTTATCTACAAATTGTAATATGTTTCAAGTTCGATCGTGTTATAGGATCTATGTTTAACACGCGTACACCTGATCGACCGAATAGAAAGATCAATGATCTTGGTGACTGGCTTGGATCTTTGAAATGTCAGCTGACTATCGCCGATGCGGGACTCTAATAGAGTGAACAGAGTTGGCCGAGGATATACAAGGAGACATAATGTCAAGGGAACCTAACGCCATTGTACCAGCGAGAAAAAGAAATGATAGATGGTTCCGGGTTGAGGCTGGGCTCTTCTAAGAACGTATGCTTGTGTTTAGATATGCGTGCTTATGTGAACGTTTATCCATCCTCTTAAGAAGACGGGTACGTCTCTTGGTCCGAGCTCGTCTTTAGATACAATCGCTGTACGTATGTTACTTGCATATCTCTCTCTTTCTTTCTCTTTCTCTTTCTCTTTCTTTCTTTCTTTCTTTATTCTTTGACTCTTTCTCTTTCTCCAAGTTACGAGAGTCTGCTAATCAATCCAACGAAGACTTTCTAGATCCGGGGGCACGTCAAGGATTTTGAGGCTCGTAGTCGAACGTAATCTCATTAAGAAACATTAAGCACTCTATCAAACTGGTTCATACTCTCATCAAGGAGATCGTCATTTATTCGAAAGTTTGTTGTCGCGATCTGTAATTATCAAATCCTATTATTCTTTCGCTTTTAAGAAAAAAAAAAAAAAAAAAAAAAAAAAAAAAAGGAAAGAAAAAAAAAAAAAAAAAAAACTATCGCAAGGAATCGATAGCCGAGAGAGGAGGAGGTGTCTTGGTTATCGTCGTAAACGTTGTAAGAAATAGGCCAAAGAATAAAATTGTTCGAATAGCCGAAGGTTACGTTGTACAAGTCACGCGGTGTCTCGATAGAAGGAAAAAAGGTACCGATCTGGTCCTTGGAACGCGCTACGAGCTCAACGCGTCGAGCAGGACTCCTTTTACGATCGTACAAACGTAAATATCCATTGGTGTCGTTCCAACAGTTACTATCTCTTGCACAATTTTATCATTCGTATTTTAGGTATGGTTTATAAAAAAAACTGTCAACTAAAATAAACCCGACACCTCGAAGGTGTGAACAATTTCTCCTATTAAATTACTCGATCTGCGGAATCGTTCGTTTACCGATCTTTTCAAGACTATTACAAAAATTCCTGCACGATCTGAAGAAAAAGAAAAAAAAAGCACACACAAAAAAAAAAAAAGAAAAAGAAAAATCTCACCTTCCTTATAGCCATTGAGTTTGGAGAAACGACAAGTGCACTGAGAGGCGTTTCTATTCACCGAGTAAGGTCGCCGTGGTAAATCCGGCCCCCATAGATATTTCAAATACCAGGCGTTCTGTCGAACGGAAGGAAACCGTCGTCGAGACTCGGTTGGAATTTCGCGACGAAATACGAGCCGCTTTCATAATTCGCATTCCCGGTTAAATACCGTGCGATTCCATTCCCTAGGACGACAACGACAACGACAACGACAACGACGAGGACGAGGACGAGGACGAGGACGAGGATGGTGTAACAATTACAAGAAACTTGCACGTGATTTGGCCACCAATAAATTTACGTAAACATACAAGTATACCTATATAATTCTCGTAACACGTATAAATAACGTTCTCTCGATAATTTTAAATATAATTTATAAATAATCTAAAAATGATATTATATGAAATATCAACGAGATTAAAAGATTATCAAATTATATCTAACGACCATGATTTAGAAGCATCAAGGATAACGATGGAGAAAGATGAAAGGATAGAAAGAAAGAAAGAAAGAAAGAGTAAGTGAGAGAATGAGAGAGAGAGAGAGGAAGAACAGGAGCTGGAGAGCCAGAGGCGCCGATCCGATAGTGTGTCGACGATAATCGGTGCGGGCGTGTAACAACCGGCGTGGCTCGCGCCCCACGTCCACGCGTCCACCACAAACATATACACACATACACATATTTATCTATGTATATATATATATATATATATAGAAAGATAGGAAGGAACGCATACAACGAACGGAAGCATCTAAGATCCTATCGTTGAATGGTAGAAGCGCGCGATATGACCGCTGCCTATTGCTACTCGTTTTACCGAGGGGCTCACCTGAGGAGACCTTCTCGATTATCGTTTTACCATTCGAGAAGGGATTTATCTCGATCGGTCGAAACACGACGCCGCCAGTATAACCAACCTCCTTTTTGATAACGATTAACTCACGCCGAATTTCAACCCTTTTTCCAATGCTTTTTACATATTTGCCCTTTTTTTTTTTTTTAAGCTCCATCTGTGCACAACGTTTTTATTTTGTTTTATAATAATAATGGTAATAATAATAATATGTTGCTCGCGAGAATAATGCAATTCCTCTTCCGCTTTAACATTATCTTTGCCCTGTAAATGACCCACGGTGTGTGTTGTCCTACTCTTCCTCTTCTTCCTTTAGAACGTGTGGGTGTATAATGACAGAGCTTGTGCTGTGAACGATTAACTCGTATCTCTAGGGTATTTCTTTAGATTTTCTATGCGTTTGTGAAAGAGAGAATTAGATAGATTATGAGAGAAAGAAAAAGATTCGGTATGATTGGAAAGGTGTATTCGTCGTGTTATTTTTTTTTAAATTCACCTATACCTAATATCTAGAATGATTTTTTCAAATACTTACAATTATGAAATAAAAGTGTATTTAATGCAATAATACGAATGATGTAAGATAATGAATTATGAAAAATAATAGTAGATAACGCTAAATTATCTGTTAAATCATAAACGTGACGTTTTCAAAATGGTTATTTTATGTTAAAATGAAAATTTAAGTTGGGAAATCGCGTTGAATTGTTAGTTATCTCTATGGATCTGGTAGGTAAGCATCGAGCTACGTCATATTCTCTTTGAAAGACAAAAAGATTACGCCGGACCGTTAATACGGTTACGCGTTATCTAGATTGCAAACTCGCTTCGTCGGCTTCCGTCGGTCGAGAAACGGAATGAGTAATTAATCAAAGACAATCAAACTCTGGGAGCCTCGACTTTATCCGACTCCCAACGGAATATAACAGTCCACAGTCTACTCGTTCTGTGTACTCTTCTCCGTTGTGAAACTCGAAAGAAAAATAAAATAAGTAAATATGGATCATTATGAAAAATAATTGAAATCATCTCGCGAGATAATTATCTAGACTTTCGAAAATTTCATTCAAATTGATGTTTTAATCAAACACTGAAAGAAAGAAAGAAAGAAAAAACGAGAACGAGTTAATGGATTTGGTTTGTGTATAGTAGTGCACGATTATAGATGAATGAATAATGAAAAAGAAAAAAAGAAAAAAAAAAGAAAGGAAAACGATAAAACAACAGAACACATTGAAAGAATATAACGCCAGATAGGAAGATTAATTTTCTTCTCTTCGAGTCACAGATTTCGACCGAGAAGTATTAAGTCCTTTAAAAAAAGAACTTCGACAAACTAATCTTCACGAATCTTAATTACATCTGCGATTTATTATAAACACGATTTATTCGTCAGACTTTTCTAAAAGAAACGCAAAACACGTTAAGAACGTGTCTCTTCTCTGTTAATCCGATGAAAGATCGTCATTTTTGTTAGTACGAGGACTTTTAATGGTGACACCAAAAGAAGAAGATTCATTTATCATATATGGTCCTCGTAGACGGTTAGAAAGCTCTTAATTATGACTATTTCATTCCTGAATCGATCTAGACTTTCACGCGTTACTTTAAACAACAAAAAATGTATAATAAAAAAAACTGCTAAATTCGGTTTATCTTTCGCAAGGAATTTTTTCTATATAATATACATATATATATATATAGTATAAACATATTATATAGAAAGCTTATCCGGTCAATCATATCGAAAGGAGGCCACATCGATTTATCTTCGACGATATGTAAAACGAAGATCAAAGTTCCTATGGTTCGTAGGAAGGGCTTTGAAAGAAAAAGAAAAGGAGGTAGAGGTACAAAGAAAGAGAAAGAGAGAGAGAAAGAGATTCAGCTGATTCACCAACGTACATATGTATATACACACATATATGTACATATATACTTATATGGTATCCACACACGATCGGAATTTTCCGATAGCCACCGAGCTGGGATTTATAGACGTTCAGGGAAACGGACTTTAGCCGTTATAAACGGCCGCTTAGAGGACGATAGAAACGGTGCTGAAGTTGGAAGAGGCGGCGGGTTAGAGAGAATCGTCCAGTCGATGTTTAAAGTCGATGTTTAATATCTGCTTGTATTATATCGCCGCAGGAGATCGCTAGCAGTATTTACAGTGAAAACAATAGAACGTCGATAGAGAACGGAGAGGGTGCATCCTCATCCTCATTCTCATCCTCGTCCTCGTCCTCGTCTCGAATCCAATTCGATTCGATTCAACTTCGAACGTTTAGTATCGTGCCGAGATCGAGCTTATGTTAGTTAGACATTCGAGTGAAACTTCGTGTCACCGTACCGTTACGAAAGCGGTTAACATATTTTTTATTAATCCTATCATCTTAATCTTGCAAAATTGAAACACAAATAAATTTCACTAAAGATCGGATTAGTTTTTCCAAATAAGTATTGAAAGAATAAATTGCTTGGATATTTAATTATTAAATATTTCATCAACGAATTCGTATAAACATGCCCAGAAGGAAAAGACCCATATGTCTTCGAATTCCATTTTGCATGGATCCTTGTAGATCATTAATCCACAAATGGATATGAATTGCGGTAGCTACTCGAACGAGAATCTTTTCTCCTTCATTCTCTCTCTCTCTCACTCATTCTTTCTTTCTCCTTCTTCTTTTCTCCGGAGAGAGAGAGAGAGAAAAAAACTTGTAAGTAATAAAAATGAGGCGTGGTTCGTGCTCACGACAGCCGATTTCGCGGTTTAAATTATTAAATGTACCGTACCTGGGTTCGCTCGATCTCCTCTCCGGAGGAGCCACTTTTTTATTCGTTCCACGTCTCGCGCTATTTTATCGGCACGACGACCATGCTTCTTTCGAGTGATATCAGATGTTGTGTTTCTTTTCTGCCTTTTTTTTTGTTTCCTTTTTTTTCCTGTTTTTTTTTTCTTTTCCTTGCCGAACTTCGAATTGCCTCGAGCTATTCGAGTTGAGCCTCGTTTTATGGCCATTTTAAAAGAGACGACAAAAAAATAAGAGCGTTCTCTTATTCGCATTAGGCCCAGAAAGATACAGAGAAATAGAATGGAAGATACTTTGGGTAATTGCGAATCCATTAATCGTTTAAATTCATTTTAGCGTGTCTACGCTCTAAAGACTTTCCATAATTATTTTTGATTTTTTTTTTTTTTGTTCCTTCAGAGTATAATGATTGAATGAACAAATTCCACAAATCCATTAGGATGAAATCTCATAAACGTACGATACAATTGAATAGTTTTAGTTCGTTCGAAAGAAGGGTGCCTAGAATTTCCTACACCATTTACAGTATATTCGATCGTTAAAACCATAATCTTAAGGAAAGAAACAAAAATAACCGAGAATTCTCTCGCGCGATGTTCGAATATGCGAGTCGGAAGGATTTTGCGTGTATCGATCGGTTGACGACGTTTAAAGAGAGTCACCTAAATGGCAAGAAGCAACGAGCTGACTTTTTCTACACCTCGAATGGGAAATCACATGGAGAAGATTAAAAAGCTTTGAAAATAGAAGGTTAAGATATCTCGAAGGTATACACAGGAACATTCTCTGTTCCCTTTCAGTTCGTAGAGGTGAAGGTAAAGCAAATCTTGTATTGAGAGAGAGAGAAGGAGATGGACACTCTCTGATTTTCCATATAATGGACGTTAAAGTGAGAAGGAAAAAGAGAATTAAAAAAATACAACATAATTAACCCATAAAGCAAAGCAATCGGCGCGGATCTCTATGGTTTAGCCATAAGCGAGAATCGAAGGTTGGTTGTAGGCACGTTCGAGGCACGTTCGAGGCGCGGTATTCCGCGTATACACCCGCAGATATGACGCGTGTGTGGATATGCTGTTATGTAAGTATTCAACGCGAATAGGCATGCGAAGGAATAGCCAATAGGGACTTTCTTCGATCGGTATTGAAATGATTCGAATATATCGACTTCTCTCTAACGTGGAATTTCGAAAAGCAAAGTTTTCTTTCTACGTTGCATCAATCCTTCCCGTGGATCATTTTGATTGCTATTTCCAAAAGGTTTTGTTAAAAACAATTGTAAAGCGAATGAAACGTAAAGGTTATCGTCCTACTCACCGGTTGAAGAGACGTAGAGAGATGCTGGTGGTGGTGTAGGCGTTGTCGAAGGTGAAGGTACTCTTCTTGCAGCGGCACTAATTATTACTGCAGGATTATACCGAGGCACCTGCAACACCACGGGAGTTTTCACGGACAGGTCCACTGGTTCCAGCTGCACCGGGGGTCCCGCCGCCTAAAATTATATTGCAATCAATTAATATGACCGTTACGTAATGCTCTTACTTACTACCAAATAATTTTCTCCCTTTATCGATCGCAATGAATAATTTAATCACGTAACATATTAACATAATATACCAAATGTGTACCGTCGTATCCATTTTCTCATCATTTGCATACATTTTTATATCGTCGTTATTACTCATTCTATAAAATATCTTATACATATATACTACATATTCCACTCCTACCTCTTATATTTACAACTAATCGATGAATATGTTGGAAAGTCTTATGAAAAATCCGAAAACGGATACTCACATAAATTTATCCAAGGTAATATTTCAATCTTGTTGCGTACATATCAGACTCTGAGTGAAACTGAACCCCTAAAACCTTTCAAAGGAGCGACCACGGTAAATCGATAGTCGATCGAAGGTTTTACCTTCGGTACCTGGTCTATCTCTATCGTGGAACCGTGAGCTCTCTCGATGCTTGGTAGCCCGAGCGAAGTGCTTTCGCGCAATTAGCATAACTAGCGTCGGAATTGACGTGGACTAATCACGACTAGTTCCCACGAGGTTCAGACCGAGTTCTACCTCTGCCCATACCCTTTCCTATCTACCTTACCCTATTTCGTTCTACCGTGAATCGCTTAATGACCGATCGAATTAATAATCAATGACTAAGAGCGCGATGGAACCAATTTTCATCGCGTTTTTCTTAATCTTCCTTTCAACTTGCCAATTATTTTTCTATTCAGTTGATTTTTATGAAAAAAATATCTATTCCAAGAAAAACGAGGTTTGATAAACAGGCAAACAAAGGTAAATCCTATGCGAGGACATAATGTTTAAAATTCAAGACAGAAGGTGACGTTAAATCATGGCAGTATCGGATTTACAAAACGCTCGGGGACGAGAAGATCGGATTTACGGAGGCTGGCTTCGAACGCGATTGTTCGGAGGTAATGCCCTAACGAAACGTGGGAATGCCGCGGCCATATCCACGAAGGCGAAAAGATCGCATTCTGTCCCTGCAATATACATGTCATAGAACGAAACGAATGGCTCTCTTGTCGCGAAACACGATACGAAACTAATAACGTAACTTCCAACTATCGTGCATGCGTATATATCTACACACGATTAAAGATTAACGAACAATAAGACGTATGTGGAACGTAATTTTACTCGTCTTTTTTAATAAATATCCTTTTTTTTCAATCAATTAAATTTCGAATTTAATTAACACGTTGACTTACAAATAAATTATATATTAATTCGAATAATCGTTTGAAGCATGTCAATGCGTTAAATTTGAAAGTATTTCCGAGTTTTTCTGTGAAAAAAAAAATGAAAATGAGAATCTCGCGATGTTATGTTCGCGGTCCGAATCGCAGATGAGATTCATTGTCCATGTCGGCGGCGAGGTCATAGCTAGTCGGTGTGCCTCCGTTGCAAATCAATTCCGAAAAAGAGACATTCGGCACGCGAGACACGCCCATGTCGACGTTCTCATTTCTAGAAAGTACATACAAACTCGACGAACGAATTTCTTATTCACGAACGTCGCGGAATGAGTAACGATGAGGCTTCTCGTATTTTCGGTTAGACGACAGATGCATTAACGATTCCACTCGCGTAACTCGCTTTCTGCTTGATACCCAGATCGATGACGATTCTAATCGAATCTAATACTATTTCCAGAGATAATTCAATATTCTGTCTCTCTCCCTCTCCCTCTTTCTCTTCATAATATATTTATAAATTTCTTTTAAATACTAATTCTCTCTCTCTCTCTCTCGAGATAGGTTGGATCAATGATTCCCTAACGAAACGATTTATTGAACGATAAGGAAAAGGGGAAGCGCATTTCGATAAATAAAATCAAGCTAGGTATTAAATCCGTGATGACTAATGAAAGAACGGATAAACTGTTCTTAATGGTTCCTGGCTACGAAGTTGCGTGTGTGAGGTGCTCACGTACGATACGTACGTTCTCACAGTAGCGAGTCATAATGAGAATGTAAAGTTCATCAATCATTCGTTGTTAGGCAATCTCCGATTGGACGAGTCCTGTTAGAATTAATTTAATTACTCTGACTGTTTTAACGTAGCATCTATCTACATACATTTATCGATATTACGTGAATCCTTTATCACCTTCACATATATATTTATTTCAAATCAAAGATTTAATCGCGACAAAAAGCGAGGAGAAAAAGAAAATGTAAAAGGAATAACTTTTAATTATGATCATAGCAATCCTCCCACCGATCGATAATTTATGTTTAAACCGTTATCAGGTCAACGCCCTTTTACCATCATCGGTCTCTACGTTACTGGGAACGTTCGATAGGCTGATAGATACGCGTATATCTCGGAACGTTCATACTTTCCGCGCTAGAGTTAATTAGGTTTATTAAATCGCTAATAACGCTTTACATCATATACGATGTTATATACGAAGATAGATAGAGACAGGACGAATGGTCGGGTGGAAAACAGGAGGACGAAGGGGAGAGGGGGGGGGCAGGAGAGAAAAGCGATTGCATCATTAATGACGCGTAATCAATTTAATATATGCGTGTCCTTTTAATTTCCTTTACGTGAAATGAAAAACTTGAAAGAAATTAATTGCTACGTGGTATCTTAGAGATAAACTTTAGAAAAATAATTTCAATATTTTCTAAATTATATATGTTTCATAATATTTTAACAAAATAATTATTAATTACATGACATTTATAAATAGAAAAACAAAATGGGTGTGGACAAATTATCTGGTAAATCGAAGAAAACTAACGAGTTGTAGATCCTTACGGACAAACTAATTTACTAATTCCAAAATTGCTCTATAAACACCATATCCCCCATGTTAATGTCTACATCGACGCTTAACTATGATCCCGGATGATGCGCAAGATCGTCGAACGAAGAAGGTACATAGACGCGTACAGAAAGCATCCTTTCTAAGGATAATAAAAAGAAACCGTGTATAATATATAATAGGCCTATCTTGGTAATAACTCGTAGTTATCTTCGGCTACGGTAGATCTTGCCGATAATTTCAAAGACAGCCCGTATGTAGGTATACGCGAATATACGTATATAATATCAAGAGAATATATATATACACACACACATATAACACACATACAGAGCGTAGAATTCTCGACAGTTTGATATCATGTAAGAGAAGGGTGCTTAACCGTGCCGTCTCGTCTCTTCCTCCTCCCCACCTCTTCCACCTTCTCCTCCTTCAGACGTCTAATACACAAAAATTCGAGAAAAAGTTAAAATTAAAGAAAGAGATTGTGATACGAGTGTAACGAAAATATCTCATACTATTGTAAAACTAATTACGGTTACTTAGTTTTTAACAAATGAAAAATAAAAATAAAAATTACTCGATAAAATTCGATATGTTGTATCGTCGCGAAAACGAACGAGCATATTTTATTTTTTAATTCGGGCGTAACAAGTTTGAAACGTCTGAGCAATAGTAACAATCAGAAAATATGACCGTCCGACGACTCAATTCAGGCAGCAAAGAGAGAATTTGATGACGTCGATTATTCGTTTCTTCATTCGGCTTTCCGTTGAGCGATCAAATAAACGACGGTGCTCGTTAACCACTCGGAATGGAAAAAAATTCTAACAGAGAACGAGAAGAGAGAGAAAAATATAGATGGAACAGAAAAGCGGAAGAAAAACTAATTCGATGAGTCTCGTGTCATAATTGGAACGACGTTGATCAAAGTTTCCATTAAATCTGAAATGATATCGACTTTTGATTTTCTTCCTAACGAATCAAACCATCTTTCTCGTCCATTAACTTACATACTTTTTACCAAACGACTTTTTCCCTCTTTTTGCAAAATTAAATAACTAAGTACGAAGAAAAATTTTACTATTTATATATCGGAAGTTTCGCGATTTCATTGTCCGAAATATATCCGTGCCAATTATCCTTCCTAATCAATGAAACACAGAATTGATATCAATTTGATAATATTATTCGATAGGATCGCGCGCTAAAGTTTGTGTGGTCAATCATTTCTAATATGATAAAAAAAAAAGTGTAAAAAAAAAAATAAAGAGGGAGATGATTCGGTACTGCCAACACAACAGCATTATTCCATTCGTTGGAACGTTTAAAGATGTCATTGATTAAATGAGCAGGAAGTGGCAGCAGGGAATATTTTGTGCGCGCGTTTCTCCCTCTCTCACCCACACATGGATCGCGTACGCGTCTTCTTCTGAGTATCTCGGCCTCGCCTCCGTGTGGGCAACGCATTTATGAAGCGCGAATGTATGAATAGGCATGGCCCCTGGTCCCGACGAGAGATCGGCGCAATGGGCGTGGAAGTAAAATAGTGAGAAAGAGTGAGAGAGATAGAAGAACCCTTTTATACAGCACGTTGTGTTGCTTCGTGGCATACCAGATCCATCCAAGAGAGAAGAGAATAATGAAAAGGATAGACGCCTATCAAAGTCACTCGAGCTCAAAGGCTGCATTATACCGTCGAAAGTCAAGATTCAATTGTGCATAGATTATTAATTGATCTATGAGATCTTTACCAAGAGACATGCCTATGTGAAAACTTATTCTATTTCCTTTAAATCCTTTAACAGGGAACGCGCGTTCAACTTAAATTGTTATTTGATTTGATGGATATAATCTATTCGTCGGGACAATCTTTTTATTTTTTTTTTACTTTTTTTTTTTTACACCACGAACAAAGATCAACATTTTACATATATAAGATTGATAAAGGAATGACGCGGATGATTTCTATGCATGACATACGATATATGAAATAGAATGACAATTTGATTAACAGTATTATCCATTCCTCGAGATATATTCATTTTTATTTCCTTTTATTTTATTCTTTTTTTTTTATTCTCGATCAAGTTGAAAGATCTGTATATTATCTTCGCAATTGGTAAAACGCATTATGATAATTATAACGAAATGATCAATTTATATGCAAGATTTGCTTATTTAAAATAAAATTGCAATTCGCGATTAGTATAGACCCGATAATCTATTCGTCGAGAAAGATATTATACATCATGATTATTTTATTTATTTAAAACAAAACATTTTCTTCCTTTACTACGATTAAAGAGATCTATATATTTTATCTACATATAAGATTGATAAAAGGAATGACAAAGTATTTATATATGATGATCAGAGTTTCTCTACAAGTCGAGTTGGTCAATCGATAAATCACGAGTTTATCGGAAATCTATCAGGCGAATTTTCTATATTCTCTTTCTCTCTTTTACACGACATTCAGGAAGCGACTACGATGAGGAGGAAAAGAACATCGAAGAGGTTCGTTTCGAAACATCAAAGACGACGCGATCGATTGACGCATTATCTCTCACGGGAATACGATGATTAAACGAGTCTTGCGATATGCTACGATGTCCTTCTTCCTCTTTCTTTTTTGTTTTTTTTTTTCCTAAGACGAATCGACGAATGGATAATTTGATGAATGTAACGAGGAAAGTAAGATGAAAAGATTGAGATAATGTTAAATCGAAGAAAGGATCGATGTATTATTTGTAATTTAATCGACTCATTAAATCCTTCGAATAAATGATTTCAATCTTGAAACATTTCGTTAAGCTATAATTCATACAATAAATCTAGTTAGATTATCATGATCAAGTGACAAAATGTAAGAACAAAAATTTGTCACAACAATCGTATGCTTATTTTTATCATCCTACCGTACTTCTTTAATGTTAATTAAAATGCAATAAGAAAGAACAATTTTGATAGGATTACAAGTTTAAACGATACGTAACGAATTGAAATCACGTCAAATTGAATGTTGGAATGAATTTAACGAGACTATCAAAATAATCGACGATTTCCTCGTTGAACCTTAGAATCCCTTTCAACAAATTCGATAAATCAACGATCTCATTTCACCTTCGAGAACTTCTCGACTGTAAAACTAAACCGCGAGGAAGTTAATCGTAAAAGAAAGGAAAGCTCGTTGCATCGGTAAAAAAAAAAAGACTCGTAGAATTAAATGACTATTTGAATTTTTTTGTATGTTTGTTTGTATCTTTCTTCCTATTTTTCTTTTTTCCTCTTCAGAGATTATTTCTCCGAGAAGTCGTACAATAAAAGTTACCGCTTAGTTCACCCAGGATATAACGTTCGTAATTTATTATAATTACTCTTTCGCGTGACAAATTCACGTCTGGTTAATGTAACGTGAGTTAAACGAATAAGAGAAACATCGAGAAGACCTTTAAGAAGTTTCAATTAAAAGATCTTTGCAATGAGTATCGCGCGAGATCGGTTCGAAGAAATAGATAGAAAAAGAAAGACAAGGAAGAGAAGGACTACTACAAGGACCACATCGAAGATGCGATTAATATCCAGACGAGTAAGTAAGTCCTTGATTAATCGTTCGAATAAATGCTTCTGCGAGAAGTCACGCTAGACGTTGAGTTACGATCTAATTATATCGTCCTACAGTACTGGAAAACGATACTTACTACCTTACGAAACGCGATACAAAAGATGCGTATGGAAAACGGCATGATCGCTAATTGGTTACAAGTATCCAACTTTTTATCTCTTTTTCTTTTCTTTTTTGAAGGATAATAGAATAAATTCTCTTTCTTTCCCGATAACACGTCTATATATATTTGAATATTTTTTCTTTCAAAAATTATCCACACGCTCTCTCTCTCTCTTGCGCGCAAAGTTGCTTCTGACTAGAACCCCATGACTGGGACGTAGGAAGATCGTAAAGCGTAGAAGCACGTGCGCGGAGGAAGTCGCGGCATCTTTTACAAAGAGAAAGAAAGAGAGAAAGAGATACTAAGAGGAAGGTTGAAGAGAGTAAAGGAACCTGTTCGATCGAAAGAAAAATGTCGTTTGCGATGGCACCGAAAGAACGTTTGCTAAAAAGAGAACTAGAGAGAGAGAGAGAAAGAAAAAGAAAAATAGAAAATAATGTATATAGTAAAAGAAGAATCGTGGATTAGAAGGCGGTCGTTTACGACTAACGTGGAAGCGCCGCTTTTTTATCTATCGATTCTTCTCGTTCGGTTAGTTACAGCATCGGAACTAATGGTGGAATATAGATATGGCGCCGATGCGGTCCGAACGTGCCCTCCTGCGTCGTTGTTGTCCTCGTCCTCTTGGTCGTCTTGGTCGTCGTGACTAAGAAAAGCCGATTAAAACGAGCATGCCGCGCCGTTTTTCACCGTCGGTGTCGAGGCCGACAGAGGAAGGAGAGGAATCTCTATAAGGAAGCTCGGCCGTGGCAAACCTCGATGGACAATGAGCGTGTGCCGCACTGGAAATGACGTTTCTACGCTTAGAAGGCACCCGCCGCTGCCAACAATTGCTTAGAAAGAGTTACTAGAACGTAAACAAAAGCTATTACTATTCTAAACTTCTTCTATGTATTTCTTAATTCGACTTAAGATCGTATTTTAATAAATACAACAATTTCATTTGTTGAATTTTCTTGAGGGTTTCAAATTATAACGAGCTAATACTTAACGAAGCTTAGATCTTTTGTGTTTTGAATATTAATAATAAAAATAATAATGTATGTCTACTCAATGAAAAAAGACGCTGAACTATAAAGATTAAGTTGCTGAAGAAGTCCCAATAAAGTTAAACTTAGTTAAATTAAGTTCTACTACTTTTTTATGTCCAAGTTCCCTGTGATACCTTCTCATTAAGAATTTTATTTTTCGACGAGAGACATAACTGATTAAACATCAATTTGATCTCGGATTTACTGAAAGATTTGAAAAAAAAAACCAAAATTGGAATGAAAATACAAAAGAAAAAAAAAGAGGATGCATAGATTCGATCGATCGATTCGTTTATTCGTTCTCGGAAGAAGCAAGAAGTAGTATGGTCCGAATAATAGTCTCAGGAATCGGTAGGCACTCCTGATCACGGCGCGAGTTTGCGCGCGAGAGAGCTCCCTTGCTCGTTCGCTTGCTTGCCCAAGAGAGCGTGGCTCAAGGGAACCTGTAATAATTGATTAACCTCGGCGGAGGTTCGCTCGGTGAATGATAATGATATTACACTGGGCGTCGAGCGGTAGGGAGCCAGCAACGGGAGCCGACAACGGCAGCCGACAACGGGAGCTTCCTGGCTAAGCCATGACTTGCACCGCTTCGCCAACGTGGATCTCACAATCGGCCAAACCGGAGTGCGGCTTACTACTTATTATACCTCGCGAGAGCTCCTTTGCCTTTGAATTCAAGAAGAAGAAGAAGAAGAAGAAGCTTCTTCTTATTCTTCTTCTTCTTCTTCTTCTTGCTGATGTTGATGCTGTTGCTGCTGTCGCTGCTGGTTCTACTCACTGGATGAAGCTTCCTTGCCAGCAGCCAGTCCTCTTCGTCCTTATAGTCTTCTTCTCGAAAGCCGCTCGACGAGTGTCAGCCGGTGAAGTAGAAAGAAAGAAAGAAAGAAAGAAAGATAGAGAAAATAAGAATGGTGAAGGGATCGTTCTTTCCATCTTTCTTTCTTTTTATCTTTCATTATTTCGCGACACGAGAGATATTACGATTATCCCACAGTGCTTTGTCGTTTGAACGACTCCGTAGCACGTTTAGAGTAGATTGTACCTAACGATCCGTGATTTAGGAAAATCTGCTGAATAACCGAAGAAAACTATGCACAGGGATATTATCAACGCTTTTGTAAGACCTCTCAAAAGGTATTCGTAAAGAAAGGAGCGTCTGTGCTCTCTAATCACCCTGGGAAACGAATCGACTGAATCTTACAATAATATTGTCTCGATTGCATAACCAGTAAGTCAAAGCGACGACAAGTTAGGTGTTAATCGACTTTGATCACGCGATTGCGTGTATCGATTATTCTTAAGCCGACTCCGCTACCTAATGCCAACCTACTCACTCTCTAAACAATAATCTCTTTTTATCATTTGATCATATTTTCGCAATGGCTATTATACCGAGTTATTTCAACGAAATAATCTAAAGAAGTCTCTCGTTTATATAATAAGAAAAAGAATATATCCTCTTACCTACCCATCATCAAGAATACTCCAAGATGTCAGGGAAGAAAGAGTAGCAATGGCACCAGCCACGCTAGTACAATTTCTAAATCTCTAAATTACCAACGGACGTTTACTATCGGAAGAAAGGCACTTAATTTGTACGAGGAAGCGTTATGTTATAAAGAACCGTTCTTCCTTCGTTGAACTACTAGGGTGCGTGGCTCGTAAATAAAAGAGGAACGATTGGGGACGACGAGAGTCCTTTCTATAATCCTTTCTTTTAAGTTAGTCCTCTTACTATATTACATCAATCCTTCACCTTACCATTCTACTTCGCAGCTTGCCGATGTGGGACAATGAATGATTCCTGTTTAATTCTTTTCTATTTTAACCACGTAAATATTTCCATGTGTGTTATAATGAAATAAAAAAAAAGAAACAAAAAGAACTTTAGACGCCCACAATGTAAATTACTATGTTGATAATCGATCACGGTTGATTTTGTGTATCCTTTTATTCTAAGTTCGTAAAAAAGATATTTTTTTTGAGAGCCCCGATCTCGAAATAACGTCGGATGATCGTGATGATATTTCGACGCCATATAAAGCTACTCTTTTACACCCGTAATCACCATCAACGACGCACGGTAGAACAAGATGGTTTGAGTTGTCAGGTGTTAATGGTTATCTTTGATATACTTATCACGAATCTCATATGTACACGAGATCTCCAAATTGAGATACCTATCAAAACAAATAATTCTTCCACTTAACCTTTTATATACCATATATATACATATATATGTATATGTATATGCATATCGAACAAAAGGTTGCAATCGAATCTTACAGATATCTTTGAGCATAAATCCGTATCAACGATAAGAAGGAAGGACAAATTGTTATGCGACGAAAGGCGTTGTTACTGATCTAATCTTATTAATTTCGATCGTGCTTCTTCGGAAAGTCTGTTTGTTCTTACGAGCTCGAACCTTGGTGAGAGTCTCCAAGGTATATATAGGTACATAGGACTATTTCACATGAGATAGAATCTACGGAAATGCTCAGCCCACTCTCTTTCTTTCTTTCTCTCTTTCTCTCTCTCTTTATGTTTACTACTTCTTTCTCTTTCTTAAGTATCCTTATTCCCGTGGAATCGGTCAATACCTACGTAAGCCACGCAAACGTCTACGTATGGGTTGTTGCACCAAGTCGGATTCCAGATATGTTCGTTCGTTATCTCATCTAACTTCGAGGTGGTCGATCGTTACGTGATCATTACGGTCAGCAGGTCATTGCCACGATCGCTTAGATCTCCGATGATAACGTGCGATCAGAGGTTCAATTAAAACGAATGTTCTTCTCGGAGATACGCAGCTCGAATAAGGAAAGAGAAAATTATCCTTTCCCGACGTATTCCACCAGATGCCTACCTCAACTCGTGTATTCATCATTTTCCCTACCACTGGGTATTTGCATAAAATTATTCTCTCAACGAATCATTCATTAAATTCTTGATACAAAAATTATTCCAAGTATTGTTCTCATCATAATTATCTATCACTTTTTATTTCCATCGTAATCAAATATGAGATTGCTTATAATTTCTATCGTAAAGATATAAAGGCTGATACAATTTTACAAGCAATCGCGGCGTTCTTTGACGTCAGCTAAGAACGATCAATTAATCATTTGGAAAGAGAGACGAGAACTATAATTAAACATTATCATTCGATTAAACGTATCCGTGGATAGACGGGCGGGACAGGTACGAATAAGATTCCATGTTTGTCCAGCATCAAAGATGGAATAGCACGAGCATTTGTTACGAAGATAACAGCCTGCAATTATATCGCTCGATCGATTCAGTCTCAAATTGAGAGTGATTGACAGACCGGACACGTGTTACAAAAATCCCGATAGCATAATGGAGATCCATTTATTTATATCCGCGATTATTCTTCATATAGATACGAATCAAGTTACTTGTGTTTCAAACAAATCGAAATTAGTTTCTATTTTTTTTTTGTCGCAAGATCAAATTTTCGTAAAAAAAAAAATATGACAGATAATTCGTAGGAATATGTTGAATACGATTTCATTAATTTCTAATTCATAAAATAAAATCTAAGATTGTATGATGCATTAGAGTTAATGCTAATGTTCTTTATTTTCTCTTAGTCAGATCATCGATATAATCCAAATGAAGGCTCCACCTGCGAGAGTGACAACGTCGCGCCTGCAATACGAGAGAGAAGAAGCTTTCCGGTGATTCACCAGCTGTTCGACTAAACAGGACGAGCTCTGCAACGTGTGTTTACGACGCAGGGGGCACCACACCAAGTGCTCGACCGCTCGACGATGGATAATAAATCACGTCCTAGCTGTGGTTCTCTCCTCGTTCTAAATCCTCGTTCGCGATTATTCGCGTTATTTATTTTCAAAAATGTTTAAACAAAAACCCAGCCAAGAAACAAAGAAGAAGAATTTCCATATCATCATTTTCCATAGAAATATATAAATGGTATAAACAATAGAAAAAAAAAATAAAAGATTCTTTTTATCGTCGCAAAATCTTACAATGAGGTAAAAAATATTGATATAAAAAGTTTCTATAATGTTTCGATGTTGTGTAAAAATATTGATATAAAAAATTCTTATAATGTTTCAACGTTGTGTAAAAGAGAGAGAGAGAGTTGGTCAAAGCTAAAGAGACGCTGTCATCGTAGCACGTCTACTACGGTACTCGAGAAACACCAGGGATGGCAGATGGTTGCTATACGAGCAACAACGAACGGATAAGACGGCTTTACTGACTCGACAGAATTTTCTATGACAAAAAAATAAATAAGAAATAAATAAAGAAAAAGAGGAAGAAAGGAAGAAAAAAAAAACAAGAAATAAGCAAAAAAGGGAAGAAAAAAAGGCATGATAAGAAAGAAGAAGAAAAATGAGAAAAAAAATATCTAAGCAACGTTGGCACCTTAACACGGTATCCTTCCTCTTCCTCGTAGTAACGAGCACCTACTGACGTATTCTTGCAGTGGAACAACGAATCCTCTACATCCGGAAGTACATAAGTAAGTAAGTATTGTATGGAAAGAGAACAACAAGTGTGTGTTGACTCATTCCAAAGAAATATTTCATCCATACGAAGAAAACTATGATTTCGAATAATCACAAGAGAATCCTAGACAAGTCGTTTGGCCAATGTTCGATCGGTATCGATCGGCCATAACGAATACTCGTAATCGATCCTACGTAATCCTTTCACCTAGCTAGCTCATGGTATTCCTTTGTAAAATACGATCAGTTATTTAAATAACGGAAGAACGATAAATTTCGTCGAGTAAAATTTACTTTCCGAGAGTATATGAGTCGGAAGAAGAAATAGAAATAGAAATAGAAAGAAGATTACGTGTCTTAGTCGATAAGGTAAGCAAGTTAATAGCTCTGACGTTATGAGCACCGACTAAATAAAGAATAAAGCCGTGTAATTCGTTGTAACGTTAAACCTTGTGCGTTAATTCAGCATCAACGTGGTAGTATCCGGCCAATAACGAAGGCAAATAAAGTGCGTACAATGGGTAACGTTTGAGCGTGGCTAGGGCTATCTCGGGTTGCCTTTTGTTAGGTCACTCATTGTCGCCTACTTACGAAGGCTACGGTGTTACGATCGAATGACGTTTCTTATTGGAGTCCTTTGCTGGTCTCTAGAGAATTCATTCGAAAGGATGTTGGAAAAATAAAAGAAATAAGGAAAAAGATCTAAAGAAGAATGGAAAAGAATAGAAAAGGATATAGGTAGAGAAACCTGCACCTGTCTGGAAACTGATGAAGGATCGAATCGGATTGGATCGATGTACCATGATCGAGAGACCAAAGGAAAGTACTTACTTACTTACTTACTTACTTACTTACTTACTTGCATGCTTGCTTGCTTGCTTGCGATCATTATTCGAAGATAGTAGTCAGCAAGCAAGTGGGTAGTAGCAAGCGGCATGCTCTTAGAAAAGATCATCGTCATAGTCCGTGGGCCGCGTGTGAATCGACTTTATATCTTTTGACAAAGCCTACCTCACAGTCGTAGAAAAAGAAGAGAAGAGAAGTGCTTGCCTTCATGACAAAAGCTATTCCGCATGCGAATGCAACAGAAAGATCGAATCATGTGTACCTTGTTCTATCTACTACTAGTCTACTCTACGAGAAAACATCCTCGCGCCTCTGTCTTTCCAAGAGTAAATGAGAGAACTGAAATAACTTGAACACGCTTTTGTGCGTGTTCGTATCTCTCTCTCTCTCTCTCTCTATCTTTCTCTTTCTAACTTTCAAATGTATTTACAAGAGAACATGCGTGGGGATTCTCTTTGGGGCCACACCTTCAGAGGCATGCGATGCGCCGTTGTGGCTATGAGACTGGTCGACATGTAAATTCGTAGACGTAAAACTCTAAGCCGCAAGGCAATTATAGAAAAAAAGAAAGATAGAGAGAAAGATTCAAACGGAATGCATATGACCGAGCTACCGAAATAAGGACAAAAAAAAAACTGATACGAATTCCGATTCCGCCAATTTCAAAATATTATATATTTTTATTTCTTTATCACATTAATGAGAAATAAATAATTAATATTAATGTTGTACGACGATATAAATCTTATGAAATATAGATATTAATTTGGAATATATTTCGACGATTTGAACTTTCATCATGATATTATCGCAGTCAATGTAATTTTCTAATATAACTTGCACAAAGCCCGACGAGAGACTATCCGAAGATGAATAAAAAAACAAAGATAGAAAAGAAGAGCCTTGAAAATGAGAAAATTACAGCGTCAAGTCCATCTAAACGTTGATTTGGAATGGCGCGAATCGTGCATAGACGTTCATAGACGTTCATAGTTGTCTTCGTCGTCGTAGTCGCGGTTTACGTTCCTTCTTTTCTTCGTTTATACGTTATTCGTGAGGAAGGTGCGGTACCGCACAGACACGTCCACGTGCGTACGCGTGAGCTAACTTCTTCTTCTTCTTCTTCTTCTCTCTCTCTTTCTCTCTTGGAGAGTTACGTAATTCGGAGAGAAGAGCACGCGGCCCCGGAGAAGCGAGCGGTGACGACACCTCCTGAACAGACAGAGAAAGAAAGAGAAGAGAGATCCGGGAGTGTCCACTCTACGTCGATGTACTCTCTCTTCTTCTTCTTCTTCTTCTTCTTCTCTCTTTTCTTCTTAAGAAACGACCCAGCCCTCTCGCCAGGCCCTCGTGCCCAGCCCACGTTCCACGAAGAGACTTCAAACAACTATGTATAAAAGAGAAAGAACGAGAAAGAGAAAGAGAGAGAGAGAGAAAGTAAGAGAAAGAAATCTTCTTCCACCTACAGGATAAAATCATGAGAAAGAGAGAGAGAAAAATAATCTGGCCCTTTTTTTCTGTTTTACTCGTAATACGAATCTAAATTTTCTCCCGAGAAAATATATATATCTAAACGATGTTAAGAAAAAGATAGTTTTAAAAATATTCTTTGCTAATCGATTAAAAAACCTACTTACCCAGATTTCAAGAAATGAAATATTGTCAAAATTTGAAATTACAATATTATGCAACAATATTCAATGTAACAATAATAAAAAATCAACATTAACATTTTGTAGATACCATCACTGATTTGTTAAGTCTATCGAAAAGAATCGTTAAAGTAACCTCGACGATTCCTATTTCTATGCGTCCTAGTTTCTACTTCTACATACATACTTAACTATCATTAGATCGTGAAAGAAAAGATCGTTTCAAGTCTCATTCGAGGATTTTCAAGATATCTTTATTTGAAGGTAGAGAGGCCAGAAGAAGTGTAAAAACCGAAGCAAGAAATAGACGATATTTCAATCACCGTAAGATCTATCAAAAGAGAATGAGATAGAAAAAAAAGACAGAGGAGGTAAGATATAAAATAAAGAGTGAGAGAGAGAGAGAGAGAGAGAGAGAAGTTTCTATCGAAGACAGAGAAGAGGTGACAGTCTCACGATTTTACATAAGGAAATCGAAGCAAAGACTCGTTATTTCGACATTGATGCTCGCTCTCGGACTCTAGTGTCGATCCCCTTAAGTGACCAGATCTCGGCTCACTCGGCACGAACACACGTTCGGTTTATCCTTTGGCTTGGGATCCCACAGTCTGTCTAAACGGCTGCCTTTAACGGACACCCCCGTACCTGTGCAAAGACGTCTCTACGTCTCGACTACGACTACAGCTACGACTACGGCTACGTTTACCGCCGAACAGAGAGAGAAAGAGAAAGAAGAAGAAGAAAAGAAGAGAGAAGAGAAGATTCCACGGCTGCCAAAGGTAGGCGACGAGTTAGCTGCTAAGTATCACGAAGCAACGTTGGAATCCCGACTTGACTATCGGAAGCGATCGCGAAATCTCTCCGAGCAATAATTTAACCCTTTTCGTTTAATCCACCCTTTCTTCTTTCTTAATCTCTTCTACCTTTACCGTTTACCTTTTTCTTCTTCTTCTTCTTTCTTGTTGTTTTCTTTTCTTCTAAAGTTAAACTAAAGTATCTAAGAAAGAACAAAGAAGAAACCGCGACAATATGTAGTGTATGCATAGACGTGCGAAAAACTAGAAAGAGATAAAACTATTGTTTGGTTAGCCAGAACTAAAGTAAGAACGAACGCCCGTTAGATTCGCAATTGACAGAAATTCCATTGGAAAATGGCAACAGCAACATCGTTACACCGAAATATCGACCTATCGTGTCCACCCTTTTTACGTTTATACCTCACGTGCGAAAACTATCCTTCTATTTTATTTAAATGATTATTTTACAAAAATATATAAAAGATCGATCGAAAGAAAAATTGTTCGAGAAGGGAAAGAAGAAAGATTTAAACGTCGAAAGCTTCTTGTCCAAGATCGAAAGGAAAAGCATTAAGCGGTTAACAAGATGGTACAAGCTCTATGCCTAGAATAAGTTTCCTACACACGAGCGTGGACGCGAGAAATATTGCTTTCGTGAACATCGTGGCCTGTACACGTCGCTCGCAGTTACTGGGTACCTCTCGCGGTAATATCGCATTGCGGAGGAACCGAGATAGAGAAAAAGCTGCTGCTGCAGAAGGAGGAGAAGAAGAAGAAGGTGGAAGAGGAAAAGAAAGAGGAGGATGGTCGAGATTAGTTCCGATTGCTTCTGCACCGGAGAATTATAGAAGGGTTGCTTGGTTCTCTTCCACAGCTAGGCATCGATCCCAGCTACCGGCTTCTACCCGTTAATGAGTCATGTTTAATTGGCGTGGGAAGCCCGCGGGTCTGTACGTCCACGTAACGGAATTGAACCGTACCTTGATGCGAGAGCGTGCTTGCACGGACATTAAAGCCCCGTGTCCGTGCTAGATGCCAGATGGCGTGTCCATAGCTTTGCAATCCTTATCCAACCAACTACTCTCAACATCCTTCTATTATTAGTCCTTTGTAATCTACCACTCTTGTGCCTGCTGTTACAATTCTTTTTCTTTAGCTTATTATTCAACCGATCGCTACACAGATTGCTAATCCTATTTTACTAATCCTAAGTATTATACATCTATACCATTCTAAAGAATTTTGATCGATTTTCTTGATAGAGAATATGTAATACGAATCACCGCGAGAGACAAGAAGCAAGCGAGCCATGGAAATCACGATTTCTTTCGTTCAAGGAAGTATATGTTGGTACGTAAGTAGAGACGATGATGTTCAACGACAGATGGTACCCGATGCTCCGCAATGGCGGCTCTCTTTGACAATATACTATCAAGTTATATTATCAAGAAACATTAACGCGAAATACAAGAACCCAAAGCGTTAATCGTACACCCAACGCGAACTGTTATAATTCACCTTACGAAATTGCCTCGACGTTTTATTACCTTAGCGAAAATCAAGCTGACTAATTGCTATGCTAGAAACGGTTTATACCTAGATCGAGTGTAAGCAAGCTGTCGAGTTTATCGTTTAATTGACCCTTAATTGTACACATTTATCTATATAATAAAATTAATATTAAAAGTGTTGAGCTATCCCTTGAAATAAAATAATATATTTGTTTCTGAATGATCGAGATAACATAAAAAAATATATCTATATATAAAAAGTAAATGTTTGCAAGATCGATCGCGGCAAAGGTAAAAGAATATCAGCGAAAGATCACGCGTCTAAATCGACACCTCGATGTAATGTCGACGTTAATCGTCTTTCCGGCGACGACGTGCCGACACGCAGTGGTTCTTGCTAAGCGTGCTAATCCCCTATTAGTAGTAACCCGATGTATGTACGTTAGACGCGTCGAACTCAACGTGTTCGACTTTACGATTTGGGTGCCATCACGTACTCGCGTGGAATCGAGCGAGTTTCCATTCAAGGTGGACGATCGACTTTTACTCGCATGCACCTTCCATCTTGACGTTTCTCCTAACGATAAATAATTCCGACGATAAATAATTATTGCAATTATATAATAACATTATTGCAATTATATAAACATCATATTAAATATTATAAACAAATACCTATTGCATTTTATAAAAAAAAAAAGAAATTAAAATAAAAATCTTCTCTCTACTAAAATGGAACTCGCAAAATAAGATAATAGCCGTGTAGAGTAAGGATCTTAACACAATGTAAGTAAAAATAAGTAAATGTTGTATAAAAAGGATAATAAGAACAAAAAAAAGAAAAGGCTAACCTCCCTAGACGTCGGTGCCCCCAGGACGCAGGGGCTGTCCGGGCGGCGGGGCGCACTGGCCCACCGCTTGCTCGAGAGCTCGCTCTCCTCCTGAAACAATAAACGTGACCTGTAATTAGACAAGACGAAGGTAAAGGTGATAGGCGGTGTGTTCTGATGAGCACTATTATAGCAATCTTAATGGCTCTCTCTCTCCTCGGTAACACGAAATTGCTCTTCGTAGGAAATTAGCGAGAAGAAAGAAAATGATGACGAGTATTAGCGAGACAAACATTTACTTTTAATATCCTCATCTAAACGCCATTTTATACATATATATATATATCTAAATAATTTACGGGAATTTCAAATAAATAAATAATATAAGTATTCGTAATATATATCAAATATCAATATATATCATGTAATTAATTAATTTATCACAAAATAGAAATAATTAAAAGTATTCTATTTGAATCAGGTAATTTGAAAACTAATAGCGTACTTCACAATTTAAATATATTGTAAGATTAAAATAATATAATATTTTCAAATGACACGAAATATAGTCGGCAAAAGTCTTTACTTTAGTCCGTTACAACGTAATTCTCTCTTAGAGAGCTCGCACACGACACACTAATCTATTCTTTCTCTGTTTCTCATTCGTGGCAGTTACGAGTCTACTCTACTCGCCGCTATTGCGAGTGCATCATCTCTCTAGTGCGCACGCGAGCGCAGTTATTAAAACGTTAAAACAATTACGCTTTTCTAGCGTGACGAGCTAGAACACGCGCTCTCGACATACGCGAACTCTAAATGTCCGTTTTCTATGAGCTTTAGAGAGATATGAGGCAACGAAAGAGAAAATGCAATGTAAGAGTCAAAGAGAAAGAAAGAGAGTAATTGCATCGTCTCTTCTTATCGTTCTTCTTCTCTTCTACCTCTTCCTCCTAGTCATCGTCGTCGACGACGCAACTTGAAAGAAAAAGAAAAAGAAGAAGAAGAAGAAGAAAATGCGAGTATTATGATGCCTGTGCTGTTCTATAGAGTGCTTTCGAGAAACGTCCCATGGACCACCCGTACGTCCGGTGATAATGAACCGATCACGAGGGAATTGAAAACCGTCCGTCCCCATTCGCGAATCGATAAATTATTTAGATGTTACGCGGTAAAGTCAAGGAAAAGCTAGATAAAAGTAGTTGATGGGCACGCTTTGCTAGTACGTTCTCTGTCATGCGCGCTTCTTTTTTCACTGGACGAGTGTCATCTCGGGAGAATTATTTCTTATTTATTCCTTTCTTTATACGTACGTTCATACACATACATAGTGAACTCAACGATATCCCTCGGGGCTGACAACTTGTTTCGTTCGGAGATAAGAGAACGATCGTGATCTTGCGAAAAAGAGAAAGAGAGAGACAGACAGAGAGAGAGAGACAGAGATTATATAAAAGATTCACTCGCACGCTCCACGCGTCTTTCTTCATTCTTTCTTTCGACCGATCGATACGCGAAACTTTAACGTGCCGACGACGTAATCGACATTTCCCTCGTTTCTCTACGTTCCCAACGATATATGACTCGTCTCGAGATATCGATCGATCGATCTCCCGCCGACCGTTTTCAAACCGATTTATTTTTGC
The DNA here is from genome assembly GCF_001313835.1 of Polistes canadensis. Classification (NCBI taxonomy): domain Eukaryota; kingdom Metazoa; phylum Arthropoda; class Insecta; order Hymenoptera; family Vespidae; genus Polistes; species Polistes canadensis. Next base: position 314,514 of record NW_014569662.1, on the reverse strand, counting down.
GAACCTAGAGAACGAGCTAGTACTACACGCTTTTTATTACGTTCCTATGTCTCGTATACCAATAGAAAAATACAATCCAGTCTAAATTATTATTTCTGTACATACACGTATCTATATCGAAACGTGATACTCGATACCTGTGTCTTGTATAAATCTCTAGGAACGCGACCTAGATTTACTAAATTAATTAATTATTTTTATTTCTTTATTTTTTTTTTTTTTGGTTAGAGAAAAAAAAATAAATAAATTCTCTTCTAAGTTTGATATTACATTATATTTTATATATATATATTTAATAATTCACAAAGAATCAGACGATCATCGTGCGTAACGAAAAGGATGAAATTATAATACATACAAAATCCTTATGATTATCATTATTATTATTATTATTATTATTATTGCATAGATTGCGTTATACATATTGCGTTTAGGATATTGCAACGCTCGCATTTTACTTTCTCCACAGGGTTTCTCTTATTTTCCCGTAATATCGCAAGATTGCACTTCGAAAATTGAGGCGGCTCCTTGAAAGACGACGAACTTTGGTTCTCTCGAATATGTCGAGATATTTGATAGGAAGCAAGCAAACAAGTCAATATATAATATATATATACATATATTACACATATATTGGTTTTATGTATGAAATATTCAATCGTGATCTAAATTTCGAAAGATTAAATAAAATCGATTTCATATATCGTAAAAGTGTTTGAAAAAAAAAATATAAAATAAATAAATAAATAAATAATTAAGAATCAACTTGGTTAAAACACAAAGTAGCAATCAAAAGGAATCGTTTGATGCGGGTTACGCGTTAATTTTCGCATATAAAAGAGGTAAATATAACATAATAAAAGAAAGAGAGAGAGAGAGAGAGAGAGAGAGAGAGAGCTCATATATCCTTTTCTTCTCATATTCCTTCTCTTTCTTTCCCACGGCGGCTTAGCGAGAGGTCGTTAATGGATTAGGGCTCAAGAACTCGGTGCGTTCTGGTAAAAGCGATTTTCCATATAAGCGTCCACGGTAAGCGTGTAATCCTTCTGCGTGCGGTGAGTTACGCCAATCGGGTGGACCGTAAATTATAACTTTCGGTCATAAAAACAGGACTATGAAAGTGATTTGCAATGCGGTAGAGAGATATCCCCCGTTTCAGTTGGCCCGAAGGTGGGGCAGATCTCAAATATAATGTGTGAAATGACCGTTGTATTCCTTCTCTCTCTTTCTTTCTCTCTTATGCACTCTTATATGCACTTCTATAAACTCTCTTACGTTCACGTCTACTTTCGTCTCTAATCGCGCACGTTTCAACTCTAAACGGCCAAAGGCAATAATAATAGTAATAATAATAATAAGAAGAAGAAGAATTAGTCGGTTCAATAAAAACACTAACAAAGATTACGCAAACATCCGTGCACATTATGAAAATATTTATAATATTAATTATGCAATCTTCGTTCATTATGTGTTCATTAGTTGAATATACTCGACAAAACGACCTAAATCCAATTACATTTCTCGAATCCTCTCTTACGAACGCTATACTATACAACTAACACACAACAAGCATAAACGTAATTATTACTTGCTCGCGCCACGAGTATTAATTTCTTAAACGTTCTTTACATATACCAAGCAGATATCGTTTCAGCACGTTGTTCAACTACCCATAGAGAGAAAGATCCGATTAAACTCTACTCGTTTCACTTATATCAGACTTACATATATGCTTGCCTATCTAAAATTACTCAGATTATTATGTTAAACATTTCTATTACATTATATAATCTTACTAAATATGTATTTACTAACTTATCAAATTTGTACGATTGCGAATCGAAACGAAAAATACGTGCCATGTCATAAGTGTGCGTGCATTTTCATATAAACGAGTTAAAGTTTCTTTTTAACCTTAGAAGAAGAAAAAAAGATGATATCTCTCATTCGAAACGTGCTTCGTTCGAGTAATAGAATTAGATCTTGATATAGATAGGAAATAATCTATGCACATACAGAAAAGCGTTACCTAATTTTCATCCTCTTCTTCTTCTTCTTCTTCTTCTTCTATTTCTTCTCTATCTTCTTTTCCTTTTTCTTCTTCTGGGAGGAACCTCTCTCAACATTCTTAGAATAATCGTATAAAAGAAAATATGTAGAGTAATAATAAGCTTTTATACTAGCCGCTCGCGATATCGTAAGAGAGAAAAGCGGAATGTATCTTAGGGTGGTATAAAACGATAGTCAGGTCATTCGATGAAGGAAAACAATGGTCTCTTTTGATTTACGAACGATATTAAACAGGTAAGCCACGTATGCGTATAGATCTACATATTATACCAATATTCTTGATATTTATTGTACGATCCGAACAGTCGTGGGTAAACCTAACGTGTTCCGAGAATCTAACTTGCTTCTGTAAATCCTTTGGTTCGTCGCACATTGTTCTAACCGAGACGAATATCACCGATCTTCTGTTTTCCACGGTTAAGATTGTCCGAAACGAAGTACCCTGATATTTATATAATTCCACGTATCGAATAATATTTAAAAAAAAAAGAAAATATCTGCTACATAAATCAGAGATGTAATGCGGGTAAAGTAATAAATTAGCTTGTAATGACGAAACGTATCAACTTACTGATAATATACGTAAAACGAGTAAAAGAGAGAGCCTAATAAAGGATCGAAAATGAGAATGCAATGCAGAAGCCAGTTAGTTCGATCGTTTCGTACGGTTATAATCGAATGACTCGTTTGTGTAATTACATTCGTTAAAATAACTCCGGTTGCCCGTTACACACCGGGCCTTCTTCTCCTCTACGACCATTTTTTGTCACACTTTTCTTCCATTCCGAATGAGCTTGAGAGTCCATCGTGGTTTGCTTCTCTGGCGTTAAGGGTGCCCTTATTCGTCCCGAAACTGCACCTAACCGAGCGCGGACGAGACTAACGAGAATTATTCAATTAGGGTAGAAGCCTAATTGAAACGAAGAAGAAGATTATATTGAGACCGGTTAAACACACACGTCAAACTGTCCTCCTCTCTTTGAACAAGGTCTTAAACTTATGTGAAAGCTGTCATCGCTCTTCTTCCCCTTCTTTTACTTCTTTTCTTCTTTCTCTCTCCCTCACATATCCTGTACCTTTTACATTGCCACGAGAGAATAAAACATTCTCTAAATAATATTATCCAATGTTGATATTCTCTTAATTTTCCATACACTAAACTCGTTCGTTTACTTTCGTCCAAGCGGTGAAAGTTCATATCTCGTCTTCTCGACAAGAGATTATGGTACCAACATACGTGTCACAAGAAAGAGATAGATAGATGGATAGATAGATAGAGATGAAAAAACATAAAGAGAGATGAAGATAAAAATGAGATAAAATTGAGAAAGAAGGAACGACTAGAAGTCGCCCTATGGTCTATATGTCTACGTATGGTTACGTATGCATATGAACCATGCATACGAGAGTAATCGCGTAAATCATGCAACTCGAAAACGTGGCACGTGTTGTCGGCTCTTCGACGTATATTACTGCACACTCGTGATACCTCGGCATCACGCCGAGATATTCTATTCATTCGGATCTATTCAGTACTTTTAGTAAGAATTAGAAAAATACGAGCAAAGAGAAATGTGGTCCGAATAAATGCGGAAATAAAAAGATGGAAGAAGAAGAAGAAGAAGAAGAAAGAAAGGTCTCATACCATCAACGTGTATACTAAATACGTAAGGCAGAGACTTGCACTTTGATCCTTCATGAGGTTCATATGTACTAGAGTTGATAAACGTGCCTCCTCGGATTGCCAATAAAACGATACTTTCTCCGGAAGTCTATCATCATCTTCCTCTATCTCTCTTTCTCTCTCATTCCATTCTATCTTAAATATCTATCTTCGTTACTTTCAAACACTCGACTTCTCCTATCTCTTCTGGTTAATAGAATATTGAAATATTGAATGTTGAATATTTTTCATCGCTTAAAAATCATTCATATATATCGTTTTATCGATTATACAGGTAATATAGAGTGTGAACGTTATGCTTCTACTTACAGTTACATACTTTTTATCTTTAATATATATATATATATACTGAGATTGGAATACGCGTAATCATTTTCTATTGCTGATTTACGATATTTATCTATGATCGTTTTCTAACCTTTTTCTATCTTTCATTCTTTCTTTCTATATCTATGTATCTCTTTTTTTTTTTTTTTTCGTCATTTCTAATAGCAAATCGTCGAACTATACTTTCCATTCATTATTCTAATCGTTTTAACGCGTTATTATTTTTCATTAATCACTTTAATTATGTAAGAATATCGTTGCAGTTTGCTCCTTGAACTATGACTGTATTAATGGAAATTAACTAATGTAAGAAATAAACAAAAATTACAAATAATTCAGACGAATATATGAAAAATGAAATAAACCGATAAACAAACAATGAGAAATTAATATTCTCTTTTTAGAATTCAAACAAATGTAATAAAATTCATTTCACAATCGTATCATTTTCGCATTCCAATTTCTCGTTGTTCTTCATTATACTAATAATATTCATTCTCGATAACGGCTTTATTTCCACAAAACAAGTACTTATTTCAATATTCATTTTTGCATACATGCATATATCAATAAACGTACCGATCGAATTTGAGAGAAAATACGCTTATTGTATAATAACAAGTTTGGAAAAAAATTCTTTTACCTCGTCGTCACAATTTGGAAAGTAAGATTTAAGTGGCCACAGCTTCTGGACCACCCAAGAAAGACGAACGGACCTTATGTTTCCTGTATACTCGTACGCACACGCGAGGAGACTGAATACGGAATGTTTTGTAGCGTGAAATTAGTCGAGCACGCAAATGTAAACAAACGGTTTGCCTACTCTTCTTCGATTTACCTTACCGTAACCTCTGTGTATAAATACATACACGAAGAAGGTATACGAGCCGTAATTATCAAATAAAACAAAAAAGTAAAAACATTTTTGTTTTACTCGATAAATGGAAAATAAATTGGAATCAAAAAAGCAGATAAAACAAATCCCTTAGAACTTTTTATTTTCTTCAAAATAAGTATCGTTCGAAAATGTACGTAAAGAAAAGACTCGGACTCATATGAATATACAACACACGTGCATATATTATTTTTAAATCCTACAGGTGAATGTGCATCGACGAGGAGAAGCTGGAAAGATAGAAGAAGAGAGAGAGAGAGAGAGAGAGAAAAAAAGATAGATAGATAGACTCAGAAATAAATTCGAATCGCATTGTTCGCAGAGAAGAGGATATTACAGGCTACGTTGAAGCTAGCTTGTGGTACTCGAATGTTTTACTACCTAAGTAAATGGTAGAGTTTTCACAATAGTACGCCGACGCACGAAACAATGCACACCCACAATAGCAAGCGCTAAATGGGAGGAGAGAGAGAAAGAGAGAGAGAAAGAGAGACAAAATATTGTTTCGTCTTGGCGCCATGAAACTGCGATGAACTACAAGCAGCATACAGGTGTATGCATCTATTATATATGCATACCTAAATAAATATATATATATATAATATAAATGTACATATACATATATCTGTATGTGAATCCACACGCAAATGCTTGGAGCTTCATTCAATCTACGAATACATTGAAATCCAGAGAGACAACAATGCCTTTCTCTTAGTTCTAGCGTCGAAAGGAGGAAGTCAAAGAACGAGCGAAACTATTCATTGCTCGTAAAAAGCTCGACGTTTCCTTCTATCCTCCTCTAACTCTTTCCTACACAAACCATCCCTTCTATTTCTTTTTCTTATTTGTCTTTTTTTTTTATTATTATATCTCTCACTTCCTTTCGAAAAAATGAATAATTTATTTCGCACGTACGATCAACAACGTATCTTCATCGTTGAGAAAGGACACTAATGCATTACTCTTTCATTTTCGTCTTTCTCTCTCTCTCTCTCTCTTTCTCTCTTTTCTTCTTTCACTTCGATTCTCTCGATCGATGAAATTACAATTCCGAACGTGAGAACCATAAGATTGACCGTGTAAAGGGACAATCGTCTGGCCGTCGACTTTTTACCAGAACCAGAATCCTCGTTTCTCCGACGGATAAATAAAAGACGAAGAAGAAGGAAGAAGGAGATGTAGAATGGGGGAAAAGATTGGCGGAATTGGATTTACGAGCGAAAGCAATCGCTTCCGCGAACATAAACTTATCGAATATCGAACGTGATAATTAAAAAAGGGAATTTCGTGAAAATCATTCCAACGTAATAAGATAGGTACTTAGTATAGAAGAATTTCATCATGTGCAAGCAAGCAAAGCAAGCAAGCAAAGCAAACAAACATGCATGCATGCATGCATGCACGCTCTCCTGTCTCGTCGTTTTAAGTAGAAGAAATCTAAGGAGGTGAAACGGAAGCTCGAAGGAGAGTCCTTAGCACACAAGTAGAATCTCGCGCGAAATGCCAACTACGAGGCGCGTTGCACGTCCGTGATAAGGCGTGCGAGGGCACGACCTATGACTTCTTCTCGAGTGAACATTAGAAAGATAGAGACCAACCAAGGAAGAAAATGAGATGAAGAAACGAAGCCAAGCGAAGAGACGGTGGTCGAGCTCTCGCACGAACGAGATCGTCGTACCTACGACGTTGATGAGGTCATACAATGAATGGAAACGCTTAACTTGATTTCTCTTTCTCTCTTTATCCCCCCCCCCCACCCTTGATTATTTATTTTTACCGACAGATTATTAGTATCCTTAGCTGTTTCCTGACAAGAAATCGAGTAAGATAATTAGCGATTTGACGAAATTTTTTTGTTTTTGGTTTTTTATTTTCTTTATATTCTCGTTTCCTGCGGAAAAAGAATACACAGGACGAGCGTGTTTGTCACGATAGAGAACGAGAAATTCGAATTCTTCTTCTTATTCAAGAATTACGCTTTCGCGGATGTATATTATATAAGATTATTCTTTTTGTTATAAACTCTCAGTCGGAGAATCATAATTTCCGAGTTTAGATGTCTCCTAAGAAAAGTTAAGTGTAACATTAGACTTCCTCTCATTCAATATCCATCTTTGCGTGTTTCACGGCTAATATAAAAACGATGATCATAGGTACGATACCTAATTACGTGCCGTTAACGATCTGTTAGAAACGAGCGGTTATCCTTTTTTTTTTTTTTTCTTTTCTTATTTCAACGTTCAGATAAATTATTGAGAGAACAAGCAAAAAGGACTAGATTTTCCATGATTTTTCATCATTAATATTTACACTAATCTACGTCTTATTTAACGAAAAGAGGTCGACGTTATTCTATACGATGTTCGATAATTTATTATTACTAGAGAAATGGAAGCCGCCAATCTATTAGCGTACTCGACAATAACAGTACCGGTTGTAAGTAACTTAAGTAGTTAAGTAACATCAACGAACAGCTCAGCAACCGCCTACGCGTCTTCCTATACGTAACGTATACTCCTTCCTTCCTTCGTTCCTTCCTTCGTTCCTTCGTATATAAGCTTAATCTTTCATGATATCGATCGTCTCGCATCTTTAAGATACCTTACAAATCTAAAAGTTTTGATAAATATTTTTTATACTAAAAGTGAATAGATTTTAATTAAACTTATATTAAATTAAAGTACACTCTTTTGTCTACGCGTAGAATACCATATCGAGTTATAAATTGATCTGCAAAGGTTCAAAAACTGTCATAGAATGCAATGCTGTAAATTGTGCATCTTTGCAATTTCTTTGAAAAGTTTTGGTAAATATTTTTTATACTAAAAGTTAATAGATTTTAATGAAACTTATATTAAATTAAAGTACACTCTTTTGTCTACACCGAGAATAACAATGCCGAGGAATTACTAGCAATGACGGATTTCCGGCTATGATGGTAACATATATATATATATATATATGCGGACACAGGAGTTTCTTTTCGTAGTAAAAAAAATTCAAACAATCGAAAGATCGTTTTAAAGTGAGAGAATAATAAGACGAAGGAAGGTGGACGTTTGAGACACGTAGGTAAAAGATTCGCTTGACTTGGCTCGAGACTCGTCTCTCTCTCTCTCTCTCTCTCTCTCTCTCTCTCTCTCTCTCTCTCTCTCTTGGGCTCTCTTCTCGTCTGAGAAGATCGAGAGGTTTAAAGAGCCGACGGCGGACGGCCGCAAACGCGATTCGCCTCGGCGCGACGAACGTTTTGTCGCTGGTGATTGGCGTTTCAAAGGACAAGCGCGTACAATGCAATTACCTTAACCGCGAGCCAAAGAGACGAGGACGATACGGATTCGACGGGTCCGAATGAATAAATGCGTGCAACCTATACGTATAGGTATATACTATATACCTATATACCTACACCTGCCTCCCGCCTACATCCTTCTCCAGTACTGTGTCTTTAATCTTTTCTAAGGAAAATAAACGATTACGCCATCTTCTATTATATTATTTTTACTTTTTTTTTCCCCCTCCCCCTATTCTTTCTTTCTTTCTTACTTTCATTTTTTATCCACTATCAACGAAGCGTGAGATCGTAACTTGAATGGAAGAAGAAAAGTATCGTTAAATATCAACGATATTAAAATGTATTCGATTTGGTATTCACGAATATCAAATTAAAACGAGTTTTCAAGAATAATTTTCGTTCCTGGAAATATACGAAATTATTCGATCTTAAATCTTCGATAATTTGACGATGATAAATTCTCTCTCTCTCTCTCTCTCTCTCTTAATGCAACTCGATTTTCTGTTTTCGACCACTGAAAAGATGTGATTACAACGTGGGCGTTGCGAACTTCTTCACGGTAATCGATTTCGCGCTCGTAAACGATTATTTCACGTCACGATTCGATGTCTTTTATTGCCCTAAAATGCTGGCTGAATTCTCGATAATCATTCAACGTCCACATTGAATCTTCATTTTCACAAATGTGAGATTACACGACCACCCCCGAAAGTGGTTTTCTCTCTTTTGAATGTTAAAAGGCATGTACGTACGTATCTTTCTGAGAATCGATTAACGAATCTTTACATATCCCTCATTTGAGAGATCAAAATGATGTACTGTAGACAAAATTAAGTATAAGACCTTTAACAAGAGATAAAAGCAAATACCAAGGCTATATATGATGTACCGTAAACGATTCATTAAAAGGTATTATTTTCGAGAAACGATCTTTCTTTTATTTCTCATAATAAGTTATATTTTTGTTTCGTAATTAGTATCGTCTCGTATAAACCGATACAATCCTACCGAGTTTCGTCTTGATTTTATGACGTTACAATGAACGAGATAAACGATATACCTGGATATCTCGTTCTATTGTAAATTGTACTATACTTAACTTACACTTCTCTCGAAACCGGAGAGAGATTCAATCGGAAAATAACACAGGGAAAGAGAGAAAGAAAGATACTCATCTCTAAACGTAGTTGGCAAGATTTACGGGACATTGCGGATAACGAAGAGGACTCATCAGCATCGGTAATGGCTACACTCTTCGGTTGCAGCCTTTTGTGTCCAGTAGTTAAACTACACCTTAGTTCGTTTCTCCTACCGTGACGATCAACGAACACTCAATCAATTTTAATTACTCGTTTCTACTCTAAACACCAAATTAGGAAAATCTCTGTGGATAGGCAGAAATGCATACTAGAAATAATACCAAGTATACGTATACGTTTCAAATCGATATTATCTACTTTATCTATAATTTTATTCGTTGCAAAAAAAAAAAAATAAAAAAGATATGTAAAAAAAAAATGTTCGCTCGTTTAGGTATTACCTCATTCATCTCTTTTATCTTCCGGCAGTACTTCGAAAGTAACTCGACAACCTTTCCGTAATAGGCAAGGGATATAAAGAAAAGCTAACTCCGAAGTCTCGTCGAACGTAGTCGGCGAATATTTTAAGTAGTCCGAAGGTGATCGCGTTAAAAAGAAAGACAGAAAAAAAGAAAAGATAAGAAAAGAGATATAAAAGAAGTAAGAAAAAAAAAAGGGAGTGAAAGAAACGTGGACTGTTAATTACGAAAGGGCACGCATCTCTTTTCTCGAAGCGTGCAAACGCATAGGCGTAGTCGAGACGCTTTATACGCGACTCGAAGCAAAGCTGTTTTACGACTACTTTAAAGCTGACTGAAATACGACGACCGATGAAATCGGTGCGAGAGGCCTCGCTCGGGCTGCCGTACCTGTACCCGTACCTATACCCGTACCCGTTTTGCTGCCAACTTGCGAACTCTTGCTCTTCCTTATGACTTTATGGCCGTTGTGCAATGATACAAGCTTAAAAATCAACCCGTAAACGCACACTCCCGCACGCGCGACTATGAAAACACGTCTCCTTTCCCACAACCCTCTTTACTATGAATATCGATCTGAGAAATTGAACCAACATCGTTCTCGCCATATTTAAACTGTTAATTAAGATTTTTCATTGGGACTTAAATGTTAAGTAATAAATATGATCGGACATATTGAAAGATTAAACGTTTTACAAATAATCTATTTCTAAATGATTTGAAAAAATAAACATGAAAGTACTTAGATTTGCATCATAATAGTACGATTGGCAGGCAGGTAAACCACGAAAGGCAACAACGCAAAAACGTGTTCCATCGTTTTCTTTTGCTTACGTAACTTTGATTCCTACCTCCCTCTCTATCCCATTCATTTTTATCGCTTCTCTTCGTCATTCTTTTCTCATCATTCCTACCTTAATGAATAATTAACAAGCGCAGTAGTAACGCGTCCACGAATACGACAACGTTAAACTTCTCTATTTATTCGAATGACGAGAGAGCTTAAAGCACCAGCCAGTCAGCCAGGCAGCCAGCCACGCCTTAAAAAATGACTAGCTTGGTGGATGATGGTATGCAGAAACCAGATACCGGAATCGTTGGAATCCGTGGGTCGTTCAACGTTTGCTGACGTCTCTCTGCATATAATTAAATATACTGATACACGCCGTTTCGTTCGCTTTTAAATACACGTTCCGTTTAATGCGCAACCACTTGGATACACCATCAAGCACAATAATATCTGTTAAAGAATGTAATTGCTTCATGATTTAATGGATACGGTTTGTGCCATCCTCTCGTCGATTTAGATTTTCAAAAAGGAAAAAGTGGGGAAAGTCGTAAAATAGACAATTTTTAACCGATCTCTTTAGCGTATAGTCCAAGCAAATGATAAAAAAAATAAATAAAAAGTATACAAATTCAATCGAGAAAAAGAGACAAATATAAAGAAACATAATATCGCGTAGAATAGAGAGGCGCCGCTAGTCGATCGAGATGCATCGCAGCGATGCATCGTATAGTTTACGACGTTAATTCCTCCCACGTTCGTTTTCTCTAACTGTGCCTGCCGCCGATTCTATCCTACTGATTAGAAACCATCGACGTCGGCTTAAATCGCAGACACACATTTTCCAGTTCCTCCTCGGCGAATAATTAAGCCGATACTCTCTTCTCACACGATCGTGTGTCGGTTGACCGAGTTAACTTTATCGAGCAAATGCGATCGATTTTTCTAATTAGGAGAAGTTACTTTTCGAAAGTTTTATAATAGATAAAAGAGGAGGATGGTAATAGAAGGAAATTAAATAAGAAAGAGAGATGAAGAGATTGGTAGGAACCTTCTAACGGTCTTCTTCTCTTCTTTCTTATTTTCTATCTCTTTCTATTGGAGATGTCTCTCGAACGTGGCACTACGAGTTTCATAAACAACGACTCGTGTACCGGCAGGTTGGTTAGTTATGATCGTCGAAGGTAGTGCCGAGTCTTAGGAGGAGTGAAAGACCGATGGTATACGCCATACGGTAAAAGGGACCTCTCTCTTTCTCAGTCTAAGACTCGTGCTCGTATAGAAGGCCGACCTTTAAAATTTTCCTGAAGCTTTGCGAAGATAGGTACTGTGTGTTTACTGCACGGTATGCCAACACCTGCGAGCTAGCGAGATCACGTTACCCCTTGCGGTTTAAGATTTCCATAGATGCGACGTCGATCCACCGTTTTGTAGCTTCCCCCTTTTCGATATCTACAATCGACCATTTTCGATTGTAAACCCGTCGTCTCTCATTTCGTTTCGAATTAGATTGGCAATTAAAATCGGATGTTACTTACGTACGAGTAAATAGTTCCTTTTGTAGATACCGAAGTCGCGTTACTCCTGAGATTCGATTTCTTATTAGCCTGACAATTAATTACTCCGACAGGAAGAAAATGAAATAAAGAAATAAATAGAGAAAGAAAAGGGGGGGGGGGGGATATACGATCGGAATTATGGAAATAACGATGCCGCGATCGTAAAAGAGGCTTACCGCGACAGGTACGGCCGCCGACAATCGTTTTTGCTAAGAACGAGATATCTCCGAAGGAACGAGATCTCCCTTCCGATTATGTTAACCGCGGGTGCATCGAGTTTATCGATACGGTAGCTATACCGATATCTCGGTAATGACAGACTATATCGAGGAAGCTGCTACATCCGATAAGGATACACAAAGATCGAGAAGACAGATCGTCCTTTATTAACTTTACTTCCGACACACAAACGTCCAATCTTTATTAGCCTATTCTCCTCGCACTTCCCATACCCCATCTTCTGGAACACGTTCTACCGTATATTTTCTACGTAAATACCTACCTGCTACTACTACTACTGTCTCGTGTTCTCGGTAACGTTTACTCTCGACAATCTCGCGATTTGCCTCATTGTATCGTTATTTCTGACAACAACGTCGCGACCATCGTTTGTTTTCTAGGTCCTTATTTTTGTAAATTTTATATTATTTCTAATTAATCGAAAGAAAAAGAAAAAACGCGCGGAGTTTGAGATTCGATCGAATCGTTTAAGAAAAAAAAAAAAACGCAAAAGGATATAAGAAATGCAATTGACTTCTTTCCGATCTTCATCGAGATATACGCAAGAGGACGACGAGATCTTGAAAGGAAATAATCGGGAGAGAAGAAAATCGAGAACGAGTTAAAGTGCCCTTTCGAGTTCTAACGCATAACAACAAAGCCCGAAGAGATTTCTTCGTGACTTCTTCGTTCGACGAATCGGCGAAGCCTCTCTCGTCTTTGCCATAAAACAAGATCGCACGTCGCAAAACGATCGGGGGAGACGTCGTTGACGACGAGCACCGACACTTGTCTCGTTTAATGTTAAATTGCATACTGCACGAGGAGGAGGACGGTGTCGAGTAAAAAGGAGTCACGACGAGATGGCTTTTAACGAGCGCCAAGAAAATTGCCGTCGCCATCACCACCACCACCACCACCACCATCACCACCACCACCGCCACCCCATCTCAAATCGCTATAGCAATACATTGGCTTCTGTCACAATTTATTCTAATAATAATGAGAGAGAAAGCAGAAATGTTTTTGAATCAAAAGTTTTTACGTACTTTTCCAAGATTTACTACGAATAAACGATAGTAACTTTTTCTCTATCTCTTTCTCACTTATTTGTGGTTACTCAAGCTCATTCCTAAGCAATACGAGCTGCTCTCTCTCTCTCTCTCTCCGTCCGTATATCTCTCGCGTGCAAGGCGCGTTAATTAAACACGAGCGATTAGTTAGAGGCAGTTAATTATATACATTAATATGCAAATGAATTCCCTCTCTCTTTTTAACTACCTAACAGATTGTTCACTTCTTATTTACGTGGTTCGTATTTTCGCGCTTACACTCCTTCTTTAAATTTCTCTCTCTTTCTCTCTATTTTGACTGCCCAACTAGGAAACGCTTTTTCTGCAGCTCGACGACATGCAACTTTTAGTTTCAAATCGAATCAACCGAGTCCGTTCTGGTCCCCGATATCTACGAGTAATTACTCTTAGAAACTCCCTCGACGGTGATTAACCGAACCACAGGGAACTATGGTAAAAGGGATTTCCAAGTCTCCTTGCTGCTTTCAGAACTATTCAAATGTTCGGGGGGATTTGCCTCGGACAAAACCAAAGCACAAGTTTCAAAGTCTTTAAATGTCTTTTTTTCTTTGCTCAATTAACAATGCATTTATTGCATAAAACGTAATTATCAAAAAGAAAAAGTTGAAATTGTAATTTCAAATGAACAAGAAATTACCTTTATTTTTTTTTTTTTTTTTTTAATATCTTCGGGTAAGGATCTTTTTTTTTTTAGTATCGCGAACAGGAAACAATGAAACGAACGAAAATGCGAGAGAGAATTTTCTACATTATCGGCGACGAATAGCAAAGGAGAATTCCATGCGAGTCTTCGGTTAGGGCGAACAATGAGCTCGTCGCGAGAGAATTTCTCTCAGCTTCTTCCTCGCGCATTCCGCGCGACTTCTCGCGAAATTCCAGTTTATGCGACAACTCGAGCTTCGACTTCTAGAATTATGTATGTATATATATATATAATATATGACTCGGATAAATATTTACCACCTCGGTGGTTGATAAAAACTTCAACTACGTTCGAGTCGAAGCGCGTTGCGTTTTAAATGAATAAAAAAAAGAAAAAAAAAAACATTCTTTGCACGACGAATAAAAGATAGCAAAGACATTTGCATTTTTTATTATTATTATTCCTAACATAGTCTACGATGATCGCGTGAAAAGAGGAAAAAAAAGATATAGAAAACCCGTTTTTAAAATTAGAATCAGAAAATCCGAGTTCGTTCTATCGCACCTAGTTAATTATCACTAATGAACGCCAATTAAAGGTTCCATTCCCCACTAGGTGGAATTCCATGATTACTGGATCTCACGAAGTATGCATGCATAGCTAAAAACTTTCATGAATTTACATACCAAAGTATTTTAAATGCTAAGCATACACTCGATGACGAATACGTTTATTTTTAACAAAAGATATTTAAAATAATTGTTAGTAGTTTTTAATCTATATGTTATTTTCTTTTCGAAATAATCTAAACCTGTCGAAATAAGAAAAGGGAATGTTACGGATGAGAAAATGGTGTAGAAAAGATTGTTTCTACGACAGTTACACCAAGATGTGTGCCCTTGTCCGACCTTATTAAAGTTGAAGGGCCTGGGAAGAGATAGGTCTTCTCTATCACCTTCCTATACCTCATGTAACTAACATTAGATGCATAATGCATGGATAGGTGGGTAAGCTAGGTGTCGAGCTAAGCGCGACATCCTTTCTCTCCTTTTCTCTCTCTCTCTTTCTCTCTCTCTCTCTTTCGGCTTGTATTTGCTAGCAACCTGTAAACACTATTGAAAGAACCTGATGTGATATGAACTTTGTCAAACTAATGATTATTCAGTGAGCTACTGTTCAATGATTCTCGATAGAGATTATGCCAATAGAAAGAAAGAAAAAGAAAATAAAAAGAAAAACAGAAGAAGAAAACTCGATGAGACGAAGCTAAGTACATATATATATATATAAAAGTTCCTAGGATTGATTCAACCCGGATAAAACGTTATAAAGCATTGTGATGGTAATACGGTGTTAACGCGTGCTTCGATATAAATCGCGAGTAAGAGAAAGGGTTTTTTTATTCGAAGCTGAGTTGTAAAACATCGAGTAGGTACTAGGTATGCGATATACATCTGGTCATCTCGAACGAAGAGAGATCGTCGTTAGTGCTTTTCGAAGTGTAGACAATAGAGGGGTAAGACATTGAAAGTAAACTTAACCATAAATTTAAATGGGATGATAGAAGAACACGATGTCTTTGACATTGTCTTTTTGCGATGGAAAAGCCGACATATCTTTTCCTATTTCGAAATATCTTAACAAAGATAGATAAATCATTCGAATCCTTTTGCTAATATAATGATATTCCTTGATGTGTGCGATGGCATATTACGTATGCACGTGCAACCATAGCTAGTGCAATTACAAGTAGGCGCAATAGTTTGCTGAGGAGGAAGCTGCTTCGAAGAGGATTTGCTTTAAAAGCACTTTGCTATTTCTTTCTTTCTTTATTTCTTTCTCTTTCTCTTTATACCGTTGGATTCTGAAGTGATTCTAAATCGATTTGTCGCGACGTCGTACTCGACGTTCTACAAGGAACGACGCCTTCTGTCGCCATACTCGTCCTCATCGTTCTGAAAGATGACAACGATAAAATAAGTCTTGCCTGAACGAACCGGAAGATACGTTGCCAGTAGAAAATACCTATGTATTTATGTATATATATGTATGTATGTATGTATGTACTTAACGTGGTCCTTGCTACTACGTCAAACCAAACCGAGACAACGAAATACGTACTTACTTACGTACTACTAGAAGTAACAGAAGAAGAGAGACAACAACAGAAATAAAGAGAAAGAGAGAGAAGAGAGTCAGTAGCCAGGATAGAAGTTCGTACACGAAGGACAGGAAGACGGCTTTCCACGATTTACCATGGACGGCTAACAACGACGGTGGCCATTGTAGAGAGAGGGGGAACCGTCGTTTGACTTTTACAAAGTGGACGCCTAACAAATGCCCGGCACGCATACATTAGCCCGCATTAATACCTGCTTGGATTTATTAATGTCCATATTATATTCATACGAGTCGTGTGTACGAGTTACGGCGCGATGCATTGCGCCGAGGGCACACATGAGCCACAAGCTCGATGATATATTCAGCGTCGCGCTTACTCTATTGTTCGAACTCAACCCTCTCTTCTTCTCTTCTCTTTTCTTTTCTTTTCTTTTCTTTTTCTTTTTTTTTTGTTCTTTCTTCTCTCTTTGCTGCCGAATCATTCCAATCTCCATTCGTTTCAAACTGCATGACTACTTATTGCGAAATTCAATGATCACCGAGTAATAAGAAAAAGTATTTAAATGCAATGTCCTACTTTTACATTTTTAAATTAAATATTGTTATTCTCAATTATTTTATAAAAATAAATATATATATATACGTGTATCTCTCAGATAGACAACTTTCTTAGCTTTACAACGGTATTTGGTTCACGTTTCTACGACTTTCCGTACGGAAGATATGATCCTTTAAGTTTTCAATTGATAATTACAATGACCGAGTGACCACGTGACCCGTAGTACGAGTATAGTAAATGGACAAACACGTCAATGAATGAGTAAAATAAATTCCAAGAATTTATATAGGTCAATGCTCTTTACTGAAATTATAAAATTATTCGCTTCAATGAAATTTCTTAACGCGTTTTGAATTGCGTTAGTTCTATTCATCTAACTAAACAGAGAGAGCGTAGGTGAAATGAAAGAAAAGATAAATTAACGTGACCCTTTTTCAACGAAATAAAATATACAACATCCATTCAAAGAAATTATTCCCGTAAACTCGTCGATTCAGTTATATTCGAGAAAGTTTCCAAATATAAGATGAATAAAACACAATCATTTCGAACTTTTCCAACTAAATTCTATTAAAAAAAAAAAAAAAACCAAGAAAAATAAATAATGAGAAGAAACGATCGAAAGTATGTCGTAGTATTTCAATCAGTATCGCAAACACATCTCGTTAGAATTGTCGGTGCCGGTAAATTTGAAAGAGAGTTCTTCTTCTCGCGACCGTGGGATTGTACGTGTTCTATAAGGAAGATTCTCATCCGGAGCGCGGTGCGTCTAACAAACACGGCACGTTTCCTCTTCTTCTTTCATCCTTTTGACTCCCCCGCATGCAATGCACCACCCTCCCTCTCTCTTATGCTAGAGCTCGTGTCAACGCGCAGAAGGAGAAGAAGAAGAACCAAGCGAACACAAACGAGTTATACTTTAGGTGCCGCTCTTCCATTCACTGCCCGTCTACTGACGTTCTCAAGTGGGCGTGTAGAAAGTACGTTCCAAAGAAAGAGAGAAAGAGAAAGAGAGAGTAAAGTAGATATATAGAATAAGAAGAATAAGAAGAAGAAGAAGGTAAGAAAAATAGAGGAAGAGAAGCGTGGACACGGAGGACATGACAGCTTCGCTGGGCACGTCGATACTCGTTAACTATAACACTATTCGCCTCCAGCTTGAACTAGAGAAGCGTGCGTGCCGAGGATATCCAGCACGTAGATGGGCTCACAACGTACGTTTCCACAAGAAAAAGAGAAGAAATAAGAAGAATAAGAAGAGTAAGGCGGAGGTTCGCTATTATTCGTAACGCACGTGCTCGATCGCAAAGGGACGACGTTTTCCCTTCCACCACCATTTTCTTTTTCCTTTCTTCTATCTTTCTCTCCTTGTCTTTCTTTCGATGTTGGTACTCTCGCGTTCATGACATGGGCGCCGTCGTTCGAACGTGCTTTACATTCGTGAAACGTCATCGTCGTTATCCTCGCCACAGAAACGAAAACGTCTCCACTGTCTTCCCTTTCAGTTTCTTCTTCTTCTTCTTCTTCTTCTTCTTCTTCTTCTTCAGCTTCTTCTGCTACTTCTTTTTCTTCTTCTTCTTCTTCTTCTTGTTACTTGAAGAAACCTAGAATTGGAAACTCGAGCGCGTGCTACGTATGGAAATAAGAGAGACAGGCGCGTGTGCGTACGTTCACCGACATCTACTTTCTTTGTCGGGATCTCCTCTCACTTTTACATACATACACATACATATATGCATATATATATATACCTTATGTAGCCGTGCTTTGATTTTGTATAAAAGAGTAGCCCTCGATACGATCTGCAATTTCTCCCTACCGACTCGTCTCTTGAATTTAACATTCTCCTGCGATATATCATTTCGATTGTCGTAAATTCTTCTTTAAAGGGATCCCTACAAACAGAAGGAAAGAGAGAAAGAGAGAGAGAGGAAGATTGTAAGATCGATCGTGAATAAGAGAACGAAGCGTTTCTGAAAACGAGAAAAGGGTGGATAACTTCTACCAACTGTGAAAAATTTACTGGTAATACGGATAAGAAAGAAAGATAGATAGAGAAAGAGAGAATGAGAGAGAGAAAAAAAATAGCCATTAACGAGGAGTATCTTACGTTTTAACGGTCTCACACTCTCACCGGCCAATCCGGTATAGTCTGTTTATCGGTTTAATGTACGCCGTATAGATGAGAATGGTGCGTACCATTAATCGACGATAAAACGTCTGAAATTCTGACAATAAACTGGCCGAAGATAGTAGCGAGGACAACGACGACAAAGAAGACAAAAAATAAACACAACGAATTGCAAATTGCCTATAATAAAACAGATTATCATTAACAAGAATTTTCTTTGGCTATATTAAATCTTCGTTTATTCATTTCCATCATTTGAAACAGAAAGAAATAAAAACACATGTAAACAATTTAAGATCTAAAACTTATTGAGGGTGGCTTAAAATATGATTTTGTTTTATATATGCACTCCTCTGTAAACAAATGCACATCGCCCTTATATCGATTATACATTTGACACATATAATATAGCACCTAGCAAAAGCTCGAGAATCTTCTATAATTTTCTCGGCTGTTAATTGTACGATTTCACATGCATGGATACACACAAACTGGCCAACATGTTAGAACCTTCTACATTATTCCTTTAACTATTTCGATCGACTTGCTGCTGCTAACACACATCTACGCATACAACTAATTATTATCCGAATGTTCCACCATACTATTTCTATAACTGCCGATCGACTTATTACACATACCTATGCACACACGCATACTTCTGACCAATGCTAGGACTTCATTCTCACGGTAAACACAAATACGTATACCATAAACGCATACAGTTCTGTAATATTCTATAATAAAGAGAATAACGAATGGTCGATCGTCTAGGTTTCAAATAAAGATATATTATATGTACGTAAGAAAAGATATAGGAAACGTCTTGCGAAGAGAAATGTTGTTAAATTTCTCTCTCTCTCTCTCTTTCTCACTCACCGTTGTCGGATAAAAGGGGACAATTATACGACGGGGGAGAAATGCGTTGTCTGTCAAAAAGGGTTGAGAGAACTCTCGAAGATAGGGTGAAGTCGAGGAAGAAGGGTTTAACCAGTATTACCACGTGAAATATTAAAGATCAAGCGAGGTAATTACGAAGTCCCTCGGCAAGAATGAGACGACCGCGATTAGATCTAAACTGGCCGCTAATGCCGTTAATTGCGATGGATTGTGTAATTGCTTTGCGAAGGTGGTGGTGCTGGTGTATTCTTACTCGCAGGTGCGGGCCTTTTATACTTAAGTGATACATACATAAAGGTCGATATGTGTCTCTATGTACGTTCGTATATATATATGTGTGTGTATGTGACTATCTCTCTTTCTCTATGGTAAGACGCGTGTAACGTTCCGAAGGCGGAACAACTATAAAACTTGCTAGCAAGAAGAAGGTATACTACAAAGGATGACTTTCTACGAACAAATCGTACCGTTTTTCTTTTAATAGTCTCTTTGTCAATATTACAACTCTAGATCTATAATTATCTTATATAAAAAAGAAAAAAAAAGAAACCAAATTACAAAACGTACGATACTTTGTTCATTTTACAAAAATAAAAATAAAAGATCATTTTTTAACGAGCCAAACGCGAAAGGGATGGGAAAGAAAAGAAAACAACTCCGACTACTCGAATTCGAAGCCGAGAAGTCTCGACATTTCTACGTTAGAAAACGAAATAAATAAAAGGATGGGGAGAAGGAGTGATGTGGACCGGGGGGTGGGGAAAGAGAGAAAGAGTAACGAAAGCGAAACCCTCGGACAAGAAATCTCGCGGTGAACTTCTGTCGCGTTTTGTCGGCTCTTCGTGATCTTGCCGCGTGTTTAGGAACTGTTGGAACGCGATTCGGTGCGGGTCCCTTTGGAAGAGGCTTGGAAAAAGCTCGTCGAGCAATTTGTGACTACACCGAGAGGTGCTGAGTCAAAGATATAAGCGCGAAACACGTTCGTTTTCTCCTCCCTTTCTCACTCTCTCTCTCTCTCTCTCTCTCTCTCTCTCTCTCTCTCTCTCTCACTCTCTCTTTCTCTGTTTGTCTTGTCAAGACAACTTCTACTAAATTTAAGTTGTGTGTTTTCTCGCGTCGCGACTTCGCAACATATACATATATGTATCTCTTTATATGTAGGCACGTAAACGTGCCGGATTCTGTGTCGGCATTCATCGGAGGAGCACAAAGTGGTCGGGACGAGATGCGAGCTCCATTGGATTGCTTTCATTAGGTCGGTAATGCCTAGGTAATTCGATAAAACTGAAAAATTCCGATGTCGCGTAAACTGGAGATATACGAGCCCAGAAACAGAGAGAAAGAGAGAAAATAGTACCCTCCTCTACTCGAGAGAGGAGTTCCGTTTAAGGGCAGCGCGTGTTTATACGCGTTTACCATACTGCCCGTTTACCCTTCGTTGTTTCGTGACAAGACCATGAGTACCAAACTATCTTTCGATATAAAATATGTATCTATCGTCCAAATTTATGTTTTTTATCAAAAGTGTGTTCATACAAAAAATAATATTTATCTATAATTTGAATATCTATGCATTTAAAAATTAAAGTCAAATACTTGCATTGTTTGAAAAAAGAAGTAAAAATAAAAGAAAGAATGTAAAATGTTAAGAAGAAAAAAAAAGAAACGAATCGACGAAAAGTATTCGTAATTTCGGTGAGACCTCGAACAGAGTTCCTGTCGACCGACCGTTCCTTAGGTTCCCCTCTCATGGTCGTCCTCGAACGACCTGTTTCAACTACCCGGATACGAAAAACACGATAAATCCTGCGTTACACGTAGGCGTGCCTACCTTCCGCGGTACCCGCAACACGAGGATCTCCGTGCGACTAAATTACGACGACGAGTTCGGCTCTCTCCTTAAGTAAAGTGCAGGTTGCTTGTCCTGCCTTCCTTCCTTTCGTCCTTGGTGAAAGAGGCGCCCGATTCTCTTTCCAATATACAACACACACCTTCCTTCCAATCGAATATCCTTTTGTTTTTATTATCTGATCAATAACAATTCAACATTTAATTTTTTCTAATCGTTCAATATTACTATTAACTTCCTTATCATCTTTTTATTTTATTTCTATTTTATTCTTTCTCGTGTGCAGTAACACGCACAACAATTATTTTATCATATAAGTTTTATTAATTATTTTCATTCACAGAGAATTAATAATTTTCTTTCCAATCTTATAGTAGATCTTAAAAGTAAAAGAGGAGAATAATAAAATACTATATATAAGACAGCTAATGAAGTTGTGCCAAAAGAAATATATCTTGAAACGAAAGGATAACTCAATGATGTATCAAAGAAAGTAACTAAATTAAAAGGACTCCACCCTAAAAAGCTCGTAGAACTTTACTCGTTATCTGTGGATCGTTCGGAGCGTTAATGAAGCGAATCGGAGAGCCTCATCCTCTTTCTCTCTTACACTTAATCGACTTACGACTCCAGATCCTGGCAGAGTCCTTTCGCGACGCTCACTTAGCTACACGACATACCATACAAATGTTCTCTTTGATCAGATTACTACTCGTCGCCCTCTGACGAAGTTTCTTGCTCCTTCCCTCCCTCCCTACCTTTTTCTCTCTCTCTCTCTCTTTCTCTCTCTGGTTCTTTGTCCTTTCAGGACCCTTAGGCGCGTTCCATGCGCTTTTTCCACGTGGCACCGTGCAGCAGCTGCGCTCGTGAATAGTTCTCAAAGCAAGGAAAGAAAAGAAAAAAAAAAAACAAAAAATGTTAAAAAGGAAACAATTTTCGAACGAGAATGCAATGCGGGTCTTCTTCGATCGGTGATTGGGTAAGAGACCTTAAATTATTCTTACGACACGCGTGCTTCTCGAAAAATCCACCCGACCAACCCTCTTTACTTCCTTTCTTTTCTCTTGATCTTATTTCTTTTCTTTTTTTTATCATTTATCGACGCGTACTTACACGATGTTAAAGCCAATTCGAGGAAGAAATAATCGGCTTCTGCACGCGTTCTCCCATCCTCCCTTCTCTTCTTTCCTTCCTCCATTTCGTCTTCCTTCTCTTGGTGGTTCGTCGCAATCGTATATAAGATAGCTTACGATGTTTACGCTTTCCAAAGCACCGCCTTGAAAAGATCGATCGTTTTACACGAACGAGACAAGAACGAAGGAACGAAGGAACGAAGGAACGCGCGCACGGAGAATTAATGAACGAGCCGTGCCAAGAACGCGTAATACGTTTCTTCGAAAAAAGAAATCTCGATCGGTCTTTGGTAATTTCAAGATCGGCCTTTAAAAGCTAAAAGGAAGAGAACTAACATAAGAGAAAAAGGAAATGAGAGAATAACAAAAAAAGATAGGTCTAAAGAGGAAAAGAAAAATATTGAAACGAGTAAGAGAGAACGAAGAAGAAACAAAAATAAGAAAGGAAGAGACAGAGAGAGAGAGAGAGAGAGATAGGGATAGAAATAAGAGAGGGGAAGAGCTGTGGGAACCTTAAGTAATTTATAGGATGTTGTAACGGGATTTTTACAACATTGGACATTGCAACATGGGAACGGTATACTAGCAAAAAAGTGGAGCTACGATCGAGGTCGCGACTTGGCCGCATACGCCCACAAGCACCTAGACAGCTATTGTCTCTCTCTCTCTCTCTCTCTATCTCTCTTTTTAACGTGCTTAAAAACGTGCTCTTGTTTAGAGGCAAGACCGTGTCTCGGAGTCGCGTCTTCCCACCGTAAATCACGGAGATGATCTCGAATCACGCCCTGCCCATCGTCTACTCCACTACTCTTCTTACCCTCCCCCCCCCCTATCATCCACGAATTTTTCTACCTTTTTCTTTTCTATCCTCCCTTGTTCTTAGCTAAAAATAAATAATTGTTCACGTGTAAGCGTCTTTTATCAAACTATTGTTTTATTAATTTCATTTTTATATTCGTTTTTCTTGTCAAATTATATTTTACGCAAAAAAAAGGAAACAAAGCGGGAAGGAAGGAAAAACATATTCCAGGGGTTAGTTAGATTTATTCAGTCAGAAAGGGAAAAAAATAGAGAAAGGGACAGAGTTAATCTCCTATTCTTAATCTCCTTCTGTAATCGATCGATTACTACTACTTTCATTGGAGATTTTCTATCACCGATTAGAGAAATGATCGTTTAAACATAAAAGCTTAAAGCGTATTAGAAGTAAACGCTTATACTATAGGAGGGTTACGAGGGTGCAGAACAATACCGTGCGACTGTTAACGAACCGTTAAGGATTTAATAGCTCAATAAAATTTTTTAACGACTCTTAGCTACAGGACTTTATAGGATAATGGTCGAAGCGCCGGGTAATTTCGTTTATGGTTCGATCAATAGCTCATACTCGATCGCGCGACAATCGGTTTTTCTTTCTTTTCTTTTCTTTCCTTCCTTCCTTTTTTTCATAATGCGTTTCCTACCATAGATGATAAAAGAACATTTTTCCAATTTCGGTATTGAGAAAACAGCAACTTTTTTTCTTTCCATTCGGTACCGAGTATTATCACGTAGAGAGGAGAGATTACGAAAAAGTTTATTCGAGGAATACGTAATTCGAAGAGTAAGAGAGACCGATCAAAAAAAGAAAGAAAACAAGAAAGAAAGATGCTTCGTGCAACGTTAAAGCCGATTCGTACGGTGTACTGGCTCTTAATTATGCACCACCCACCCGATATATTTCGAATCTCACGGCAACCGTTAAAACTCTTATGTGTACCAACGAAAGACACCACGTCCCGGTAATTAACGCTCGGTAGGGTCGCAACCGATGCTTTTAATAGGACGATAATTATGCCTATAGAATGACCGTAAATCGGCTAATCTTCTACTCTCTCACCCTTTCTCTCTTCTTTTTATTCTTCTTATTTTTTTTCTCTTTTTTTCGTCTAGTAGATATAGTACAAGTATACAAACGGAATGTTACTTACAATACGAGAAAACATTAACTCAATCTCTCTTTATATATTCATATCT
Organism: Polistes canadensis; assembly: GCF_001313835.1. NCBI lineage: Eukaryota > Metazoa > Arthropoda > Insecta > Hymenoptera > Vespidae > Polistes > Polistes canadensis. Next base: position 289,677 of record NW_014569662.1, on the reverse strand, counting down.
TTTCGAAAGAAAAGCTCTTTCAAAATTCAGACTCACTGCGAGTAATGAGCACAGAAGACTAGACAACGATAAAACGGCTCTTGTCCTATCTTTATTTCTATTCGGCAGCCATATTTTCTCCATCCTCGATTAAGTCATAGCATCAAGCTTCGATAATCGAGATCCACGATACGTTTTATTCAACAATGATCGGATTTTCTATACAATTGACAGGTGTTCGTAACTAGCTGCCATATTGCCATATCTTTTCGATTATTATCCGAATGAATAAAATGATTAAAAATATTAAAAATATCACTGTACAAAGTACAAGTAAAAATAATCGGAGAATTTGGCCTAATGTGGCCTTGGATAAGGTCGATAGCCGATAGAATGGGATCTGGCAGTCCGTGCACGCATCCTCGGAGACTAATTACAAGTGCAACTGATCAAGCTTCTTGTCGTCCTCTTTCTGTCACGAGATCGATGCCCATCGAAAAGGAATACCATTTGATTTACGGGGAAATTGTTTTTTCGCTTCGTTTCTCATTTTTCTTATTCTTTTTATTTCCTCTTTACGACTCGACGAAAGAAAAACATTAAATGTTAAATAATAAAAATCTTATATGTATTACATATCGGTTCCTAATTAATTTTCTTTTGTGTAGGATAACGTGTCAATTATTTCTATTAATATTACCATATACATAAAATTACGCAAATTAAAAAAATACATACGAAATGTCAATCTAAAATCTCGCATAATAAATTCAAAAATACATTGCATCGAAAAATTCTCCCTCGAAACTCACCAAATACAATATCTATACACATTGTATGATTTATCGTATTAATTTGGAGACAATGGGGGAGCAGGAATCGAGGCTAGTTGCTACCAAGGTAAAATAATAATAAGAAGAAGAATAAGAAGAAGAAGAGGAAGGTAAGAGGTTAGAGGATGCACGAGCAACACCGTAGCAACCGACGGTAGTTAACGGTGCGAATTGCTCGCCATATACGTATCGTGTACGCGCTTATGTTGGTCCGACTAATGCCAATGGAGAGCCCCCACGTACGGTTTACATAGCCGTAAATATACCGCTGGACTAATGTGGTGCAACTTTACGTCGCCGGTTTACACGATGACCCCCTACTGCTTACCCCTCTCATTCTCCTCACTCTTTCTATTTATATATATATATATCTTTCTCTTTCTTGTACGCGTGCATCGGTTAAAACGTGTATGTTCATCTACGTAACTTTACATACATAGGCGCTATATCCTTCGAGCTACTAATCCACCCGGTCCGTGTGTGCCAGACTAATTAGTAATTTAAATTCGACGATCGATCCTCCGAAAATGGCCATTTAAACGAACGACTCTAAAAGCCGAGAGTAATGCGAGAACTACGTCGGAATCGATTAGCAAAAGCGGCGAGACTTTCGAGGATTCCGTAAGAACACGATCTCTCTATCTTCTATCTTTTTTTATCTATCGATTTAGTCTTAAGTTTCTCTTTGTGTCGACTAGGATAGAATGATTTTATTCTTATCGATTGAAGGATATAATATTGGTATAATATCATATAATCCTTGGATATCAACGACACGAAACTATAAACTTATTTATGATCGTTGTCTTCCTTTGTGTTTTATTCGATGCACGAGATATAACATGAAAGTTCTTTAACTCTACGAGAATAATCTTAGCTCGCGAAGGACGAAAGCATTTCCGCAAATTTGCTTCGTGGAAGAAGATGATTATTAGAAAAGAGAGAGAGAGAGAGATTAAAAAAAGAAAGGAAATGTACAAAGAAGACACGATTTATATGATTTTCTATGGAAAAAGAAAATATGTAGTCCTTGGATATCTATACGAAAATTTCAATCTAATCTTCCGCGTTGCAATAAGAAACGTCATGCTATTATATTCGAAGTATACACACACGATCATAATTAATGTATATTTTTCATACAAATTCACGATGAACGTGTGTCGACGTAGGTGATTATCGGGATGATAATAAAGGATCGATATGTATGTCTCGTATGCGTAGATACAGACAGGCTCGCGAGAAAGTGGCATAAGTTTGTTATCGTGTTGTATATTGGCTCGTTCCACTGACCCTAAAGGTTGATGAACACGTCTTCTACGAAGAACTTTTTCCTAAATAGGAAAATACTACGTAGTAGGAGAATTCATCGATTATCCTAAGCACGGTTAGGTGCATTCGCGGTTTTCTTTAAGTTTCCTTTCTCGATCTGATCGATCGCAGTAGAAACAGGTGGTCTGGCGTATCTAATAATTAAAACGTAAGGAAGAAAACGATGTTTCTTATTCTTTTTTTCTACAGTAAGGAAGAAAGAAAGATAGAAATAAATAAATAAAGGAAGGAAGATAGATAGATGAAGAAAAATAGGTAATTGGTATCCTCCCAATTAGGATAAATGTTATTCCCTTCTCTAACGTTTGCCACAAAAGTCGATTTGGGGTAGTAGACATATAGGAGGAAGTTTAAGAAATCCAGGTTTTCTCGTATTAAAGGAAGGAAGACATTGTCCACGGGTTAATCCTGCGGTCGCGTCATTCTTCTGCAAGTCACTGATAGCTTACGGCTGATTGCAGTAATCTTCGCGTCGTAGTTTTGGATAAAAATCCTTGGAAACCCTAGCGCGAGCGTGAGGCATTACTAAATAACGGTACGCGTAAGTACCGGGCTTTAATGTACGGGAGAGAAAATATAATCGGTCTTGGCTTCGAGGTCGGAGCCTGGAAAACTACGCGTCTATCTTTCTATATATCTATCTTTCTTTCTCTATTTCTCTCAAGTAAGTTACGTGCGGCCTTAAAATCCCAACCGTATTTTTTTATCTCCTTCCTTTTTCTTATTTTTCTTCCTTCTTCTTTATTCATTCGTATACGCGATAAACGTGGAATATGCGTTAGACCGTATTAGGTATCGATGCCGAGCAATTTGTTTGCCGTGTATGTACGTAGTACTACATACGTACGAAGGAGAACGTCATTATCCTGTATCGTGTACATTAACGCGTTCCAATTCTCAGTATTTCCTAATTAATAAGATAAGTAGAAATTTGTCCTTGGCTTTAACGTCGATTTCCCTAATTGCACAATAAGTACTTGCACCTAAAAGAAGAGAAAGAAAGAAAAAAAAAGAAAAAAAAAATCTAACATTGAAATTCAAGTATACGTATAAGTAAAAAAAAGACAAAGATAATGAATAAGAGAGAAATATATAATAAGGATCCTCTCTCTTTTTCCTTCACTATACCTACAAGTTCAGCGCTTGCATCACGGAGAGATAGTAAACATTGCAAGTCCGAGTCCTGTTTGGTCGAGTGTGACAAGCTAATGGTGTCCTTGCTCCGTCCGAGAGAGGCCCCGATTGAAAATACCTCACCGGTAATGTCTACCAAATCGGACCAAAGTGAGTGGCCACTGCTAAGGCTAGCCACAGATGTTAGTGACACGAGCGAGGCTGCTGCTGTTATTGCTGTTATTGCTGTTATTGCAGTTACTGCTGCTGCTACTACTACTACTCAGTAGTTGCAGTTGCAGTTGCAAGTCTACGTTCTATGGAACGAAAGAGAGGAAAAGGCGAATGTCCAACGTCGGCTGAGGTGTCGGCTTTCGTACTACGTGCCACGCGAACGTTCTACTAGCGTAACACTGAAAACTATAAAACCGCAAACCGCGTGCACCTGGACGTGACCGACTTAAACGACCACGTATGGATTATATCTATGCATTCGCATTTATAGTAGATTCGACAATTTCAATTTTATTTTTTATTTTTAATTAATTCACCCAATAAAATATTTATTCTCTTTAATTAACAAGTAAAGATCGTAAAATATCATTAAGGTAATCACTATCCACTTCTTTTTTTATATCTTCCTCATTGTTATACCTCTTATTTTGACTTTATTTAGTAAACCTTAAAAGGGAAATAACACAAAGAAAAAAAAAAAGATCGAACGAAATGACACATTGAGCAAGGTGTATAGACGGTGGTTGTGCGTGAAACGTAATGTCGGACACACTCGCGTGAGCAGAAATTATGCAAAGTGGAGGCCAAGGCTCGAGAGTTGAGTTCGTAAAACGGATGCTGACGAGCGACCGCCAAAGTTATGCAAATTTCAATCAGGGAAAACCGAGTAAAACGGTAGCCGTAATACGAATGCGAAATGCTTATATGAAAATCGTTGTTAAATTCGCATATTCACTGTAATCTCTTGGAGGTTTCCTTGCTTTTTTTTTTTTTATTTCCCCTTTTTCTTTATTAGCGAACTCATCGGAACAAATTACCTTGCACCTGCTACAACGAATACCGATGAACAACAATTTAAGAAAATCCAAACGACATCGGACACGATGTCCGATTCACAAGACTGAGAAACTATTAAATAGGATACGAGTTGAATTCTTTGCATGTATACGTATACGTACTTTAACCATGTATATAGAAATGCATAGGACAAGCTAAAACGAGCTATTCTTTACGAAAGGTTTGCTAGCATAGTCCGGTGAATCCCACGGTAATAAGGGACTCAACTGCCACCGCAGGAAATATACGACACCTGTCTGATAAACTTGAACAACTTTACGCGTATTTCTCTCGAATAAAATACAAATGATTTTCTTTTCGTTTATTAAAAAAAAAATACATTCTTCTGTATTTCTTTTTTTTGTAAAAGAAATATCTTTCTTTAAGCAAACACAAAGCGGAAAGATGATAATGAAATTGTCGTTGGGTATCTGTGATTCTGACATCGGATGTAAACGCAAAGTACCTACACGGGGTATGACAGTGTCAGAACTCGTGCGGCCACTAACGAGCCTTACCTATTCCTAGAGCGTGTGTCTAGTCTCGTTCGTGTCACCAAGAAAATATCTCCAAGTGGTCGTACCATTTCAATCGGGATGCATCTGTATCCAATCCCCAGGAGTGTAACCGTGTCGTTGTTACCCTCTGTGTAAACCAACGGATTCGACCCACGCGTCTAGTACCTTTACCAATTTATGGATTAAAACGCGAGACAAGAATAGAAATACAAGGATAATAATAATTAAAGAAAATACGTATCTCGAATTTTTTCCTTTACTTATTAATCTGAAGACAAATTTTTATTAATATTTCCAATGTAGAAAGAGACCGTTATAAAATTATAGAAGAAACGGGTAATTCTTTTTTATTATAGGAATGTAAAGAACTGAAATATCCATTGGCAGAGTTTCGACGAATGGGACAAGCGACCATATAGAAAGTAACCGTGATAGAAAATAAAATGAAATAAAATGAAATGAAATGAAATAAAAATAAGCGGATATATCGAATGAGAGAGGAAATCTTATTCTTCTTTTTCTTCTTCTTCTTCTATCTTCTTTATACGGCACTGAAAACGTACCGACGAAGCAGGAAGCGACGTTTTCTCTCGACGAACGATGACTTTGTTAGCACCCTCCCCGATATACGTATGTATAGTCGATCAAGCTACTATATGTACCTTGGTAACATCTCATGGAAGACCTTTAGAAAACTACAGGAACCATCTCGGTTGTAGGTTAGCGTGATATCGATGCTGCTGTTACCTTGTACAACATTGACGTAAGCAAGCGAATAGAAAAGAGGATCTAACACTGGCATCCTTTTCGTTAAATGTCTTTCGAGTTAATGTACGACTTTGTGTTGGACGGAACCAACCAACATCTCTTCCTGCTGTCTTACGTAGTATTTCGAGTAACGTAAAATAAGATAGTTGGTTTGAAAATAAAGTAACACTAACATGTATCTAAAAACAACCTGTCGTCTACCTCTCTACTAGAAATATATATATCTTTAGAAAGAACGTTGACTCGTTAAGTGCCGTTGCTATTTTTACATATTCTATTTATAAACTTCTATTGTACGATAAAAAGAGAGATCAAAATAATCGATCATGATTCGCTAAAGACGTCCCCAGCTATAAGATGCAACACGTCTTCTAGTTCACGATGATAAAAAAAGAAGAAAAAATATACAAAAATATCTACTAGGACAGCAGGTGTGTGTATGTGTATGTGTGTTGTGTATGTGTTAGTATGAAAAGCTTATGAAAGGATTCTCGCGTTTAAAGAGTAATTACCGATTCATTCATCGATCATTAAGGGACGTATTATCGGATTGTACGTACGTCTACTATTCTTGACGAATGCTCTCAAAGAGCTGGGCGTTTCCCGTACGATGAATTACGTTGTATCGTCCGAGTAACAACCTTGGTCGATCCGTCAGCCAAGAATAAAAGCGTTATACTGAATCGTTCGAGCTGACAATACACTCGGCTGTCGATATAGATCTGCTTGGAATAATAAAAAATGAACAAAGAGAAAGAAAGAAAGAGATAGAAAGAGAGAGAGATAAAAAAAAGAGAGAGAGAGAGAGAAAAGAAAAGGTGGTACTCGCTATAATTCACGTTAAGTCGCACAAAACGTGCATTTGTCCAAGTGCCTATAAATAATGTTTATTGGAAAGTAATGTTACAGGCTGTGATACATAGCAGCCTATAGTATATCATTGGAGAATACAATGCTCTTTAAGTACGGCCGTTTGTAACGAGAACCCTCTTCCTACTTATTCTACGCACCGAAATATAAATTTACCAAGCCACCATCTTTTTCTCTGTTTCTTTCTTTCTCTCTCTCGTCTTCTCTTTTGTATATAGTTCCTATCTATCAAATCTAATATATTAAATCTAACATTTTTATTCCAAAAATAAATACTTAGTTTTTCTCTGATATAAAAAAGTTCCTATGCACCTAAGTGTGATCTATTTTTAATATAAAAAAAAAAACGAAAAAATGAGAAAAGATACTCGTATTGCTAAAAAGTTTAAACTTCGTTCGAGGAAAGAAGCACGGTTGGTTGGTCGGTTGGTTGGTTGGTTGGTTGGTCAGCTTACGCGCATACCGATAAAATGAAATTAATTATAAATCGCGGATTCAGTATGAAATTCCGTTGACCAGTTTTTACGTCCTGCTCTTTGGCTTCCTACCGCGAGATTCTCTTGAGGAGACTCGGTTTAAGCCAAGAGAGCGTTCGCTTAAAGACCGGATTTCACATTAATTCTTGGTATCGACTACACCGACGACGGTGGACGAGCTAAAGGCTTTAGCCCGTGCTGCTTATATCCTTTCTGTATCCTTTTATAACACTCTCCTTCTCCCTCCTCTTCTTCTTTAACCCGTCGTTGCATTATTCAGTATACGATCGCACTTCGTTCCGATCTCTTCACCGACACTTTCCATCTGAAATTAATTAAATCGATTGCAGCAGCTCTCGACATTTTCTAACTTTTTTGGAATTTTATTTACTTTTTTCTTTTATTTTTTCTTCTTTTGTATTTTACTCAACATTCTACGCGACCTTTAAGTTTTTTTTTTTTCTCTAAGAGAAAAATTTAATCTCGACGAAGAATCAATGAACGGGAGGAAGGAATTCGTTTTTTTTTTTTATAAGAAAGTGTCGATGAATAGAGACATAAGAACTTTTGATTCTAACTTTAATTAAAAAAAAAATATATATATATAACCTTAGAAAGTAGTCAACGACGATACCGAACAGGATATATCGTTACTTTCGAGTATGAACCTCTCATTAGCTGACAAACCGCAAAGAGGTCAAATGCAACTGCAAATTGGATATGTTTTCTCTTCCTATAGATGTGTGTGTGTTTTCAAAATTATGCAGAATATCGAAAAATATTTAACATTAAGATACAAACGTGTTAGATGGATTTACATTGGCAATGAAACTCGTGAATAACGTGTTTATGCGGACCCTCCGTTACTACGAGGACAATGTGCTTTTTACAACATCCATCCAAACGATTTTAAACTCCCTCGCAAACTAGAAAATAACTATACATTGTTCTATCATATAAATATTTAACTAGACTCGTCTATTTGAAAGGTACTTAATTAACTAATAAAAATTCCATTAATAATGGAAATTATTAACTAAGCTTTTCGGTTAACCGCATTATCTAATACCAATGCTTAGAAGTATTCCATTCAATTAACAAAACAACGATTAATATATTATTATTATTCATATTTCATTTGATATTGCATCAATTTTAATAACACATTTTTCGATACTGGTTAAACGATAAAAAAGAATATATATACACGTATAAAGATATTTAGAAATAAATAAAATAAATTAAATAGAATATTGCTTAACGCTAAATGATTCGATAGAAGAGACTCTCTCTATCGTCGAGAAGTTGGAATAGCGGAAGTTTCGATTATAGTGATCGCTAGTAAGGAGACATTAAGTGGTAAATGAATATCTTGGTTATTACCGTAATAACAAGTTAGATCGATCGGAAGAAGACGTGGTATACGATGCGGATCGGTTTCGCAGCTTACCTTTGATCAAAAATAAGGAAAAGTAAGAAACGAAGAAATAAAAAACGAAACAGAGAGAGAGAGAGAGAAATATATTTATATATGGAAAAAATATTTTTCTTTGAAAGTCTCAAAGCGAACAGTCAAATATTTGTTGAAGTCGATCGGAAGAGAAGCGAAGTTTCAATCGGTCTGAGCAAAGTAACGTGTTAGAGGAACTCGGAGGAGTTCCACACTAATTTCCCTCTCTCTCTCTCTCTCTCTCTCTCTCTCTTAGCTAGTCCGGATAAACACGCGTTAGCAAACGCGCTACATCTTCGGGAAGTCGTCGCAGGAACTCGAGAACGCAATTAGAGAGTCGTTGTAAGCATCCGGACTGGTGCTAACCGTTCGTGCTCTATACTATTTTCTCTTTTTCTATTCTGCCTACCTCTTAACATCTTTCTATCAATCTATCAATTTATCTATCTATCTATCCGTCTATCTATTCATTGGAAATCAACATGAATTTGCGATGAGGCTGGTATAATAATCGAAAAACGATTAAGCGTTAACGTAATGTTACTTGGTTGTAGCTTCGATGGTAGAGAATTTGAATAACAGGTTTGTAGATGTACGAACTGCGAACTAACGGTCCGTGCAAACACCAAGTTGCACCGGTATAAGGCGGTAAGTATCGCGTTTGCGATTAAAGATGCTCGGCTTTGGCTCAGCCTCCTCCTGGTGCACGTGTTACTACTCGCGTGTGCCTTTTAATATGTACACCTGCTTCTACTTAATACTCCAACCGTATTCGGTAATGGGATTATATATCGAAATGAAGCTATTAGCAGCGAGATCGTTTCTCGGCAAGTGTTCATGCTCTCTTAGAAAACAAGAAGCTTATAGGGATATTATTTTCGAGAGAACGAGTATATATTCTCTGCATCTAACTTAATACTAACTTAAATCTTAGACACGCATATATAGATACATACATGCGTATATAAGACTGTGAATAATGTCACTTACCGACAACTTACACGCATACATTCATACGTACATCTTAAATAGTATAGGAAAGAAGAAAAACGTTTATTCCCGAGGGTTCTCTCTCGTGCTAGCAGTTGTAAAGATTAAACACCCTCTCATTATCGTTAGAATATGGATGGATCGACGCTTTAACTCGTGCGAGATCGTACACACTAAGAAGGAATGGCTTTCTCGCACGTTTCTATATCGACGAACGCCCACAAGGAGGCCGGTTAGAGCACGTTATTCATATATACGGCGGAAACGTGCGTAAGTACCTGCAGTTAATTACTTACTGCCAGAACTGCCAGCTACCGAGCTCCGAGCAAGCAGGAGTGAGCGATAGTTTCAGCCTCGCCAACGTCAAAGATGCTTTCGTTCTCACACCCGTTAAGAACCATAAACCATGCTCGATCTCCTGTAAAGATTACTTCGATATCGGCTTTCGAGAAACGCGTTTGCTTACGAAATCCTTACAAAAGTTTTCGACGATATATTTCAATGGAAATTTCAATCAAATTTTTCTCGCATAACAAAATTAATGAACAATACAATATATATATGTATACAGATATTCCCATTGAAATATACGAACTTAATGATACATAAATGGAAGGTAATAACTCTCGAGCAAGAGAAAAAAAAAATAAAATAAAATAAAAAAGGAGAAAAATGAAATAAATATAAGAGAACTAGCACTACTACCGGGCATACAACAAATTACGCGCCGACAGATTCACAGAGGCGATTTCTAAAAGCGATAGGCGATACGTTTATAAGCCATTTACCAGGGGACGTATCGACAGCACTCTGCAAATAGCCAGCGTATTTATGCTTTCATTGCTCGTGCGACTAGTCGTCGGCCACGGTCGGCCCATGAATAACGGCTTTCTACCGATCGCAGGAGATTCGCCCACATTGCCCTTTGAATCAATTATGTACGATTTATATTTATGCGCGAAGCAAGAAAGACGGGGTGTTTGGTGGGGGGGTTGGCGGACAGGGCGGGCTTTTAGCTTCAGGTGGAGGGAGAAGGTTGAACAGGAGGAAGAGGAAGAGGAAGGAAAGAAGGGAAAGGGAGGAAGAGAGGAACACTGCCGGAGGAGGGTGCGAGAGAATACTTGTGCGTGTATACCTTAAACGTGTCCGTGATGTGTTTGTGTGGACAGGAAAGAAAGAAAAAGAGAGAGAGAGAGAGAGAGAAAGCTTCGATGCGTTTGCGAGCACGAGCTCGTTTGCAGGCGTACGATGATCTCAAGTGAAATAAATCAAGGCTGCACCCAGATTTCAAAGCATAAGATTACAAAAATTAATCGACCTGACATTCGGTGCGATAAAAAGTCTCCTCCTGTCTTTTTCTCTTTCTTTCTTTCTTTCTTTCATTCTTTCTTTTTTCTTCTTAACATACCAAAGAGAAACAAGCTCAACTCCTCCCGCGATTCCTCCTCATCATTTTTACCAGAAAGATCGATCCATCTGTACATTACTCTTTGATTTAAATGGTTGCTTTATATCAATTACATCTATCGCGAGGATAAAATTTCTCCCGCGAACGAGAAGTCGTTAATAATTATAAATAAAGAAATAAAAATGTAATAAATAAAAAAAGCGATAAGATACGCGATACGGTGTAAAAGTAACTAATAATATGATGAACTTTAGTAGATGCGCAGGAGAAAGAAACGTTGATCGTAATCCTAAACGGGGCGTGGCAGAAACGATGAATGCACCCTGTTTTCTCCATGGGTGGGTGGGGATAATTCGACGATAGAATCGATTAACTCTTAAGTCGAAAGCTATCCTCTCTTTACGCCAAGATCTATGATTTTCTAACTTTTGATTGAGCTATTATCACTAAGGAGCAACCTAATACAGTCATTTTTCTTATAACGCTACTAAAACATTTTTTTAACTGGAAGAATTATGTTAATGTGTAAGAAAAAGGAAGAGAGAGAGAGAGAAAGAATACAAGAACGTGTAGAGACAATTTCGAATTCATACGAGACTCGTAAAGATCGCTATTTTATTTCAACCATACGATCTGGTATACGTTAAACGCGTAATCGCATTATCGTGACCGCGAAAATGTTGTAAGCTTTGCAAAAGGAACAGAAAGAGAGAGAGAGAGAGAGAGAGAGAGAGAGAGAGAGGAAGAGAGAAAAGAAAAAAGAAAAATGAAAAGTAAAAAAAGGCGACACGATCCGGTTGAGTCGATATAATTTCTCGACACGTAACGCGCATGTTTTAACGCCTTTAATCGTACACCCACCATCTTCCCTCTCTCTCTCTCTCATTCTTTCATTCTATCTTTATTCAAGATATCGTGAATGTTCGTCGTGTACGTGTATGCAAGATAGAAAGAGTGTGGGATGTTAAGCGAAAGGAAGATGCACTCTACACGATGCACGTGCGTGAGATAAAACGAAGAAATTCGACACCTTGCTTTTCTCACACCCTCTTTCTTTCTTCTTTTCTTTCTTTTATAGTTTTCGAAATGCACAAGATCACGATAATTATTCATCTTTCACGAGGAAGGTGTCAAACGATCTTACAAACAATTTAGACGACTGCTCGGGAGAACGAACGCAAGACATGAAAACGAGACTAACGTTTTTTTGCGAACGAATTCTTATTTATGCTAATCGACAAGGTAAATACATTTTTCGAAAAGAAGAATTTTATCTTCTCCGTTATCGCTTTCGTTTTTTCAAAGAATCTCATCTAACGAGATGATCTAACGGAATAAGAATGTTCGATAATCGATCGATCGAAAACTCGTCTTAAATGAGAGAATAAGAAAAAAAAAAGAAGAAGAAGAAATTAAATAAATAAGAATCTATAAAAAATATTTCGCAAGAATATTGAATAAGATAGAAAGTTCGTCCTATTTCCTACAAATGATTTCTCTTTCGATGAAAAGTTCGAAGTTCTCTAAGGTGGTCCATAGAAATCTTCTTCTTCTTCTACTTTAAGAAGAATCAGCTTCCTTTCTCGAGAGACACGATTCTTCTCTTCTCTGACGTCTTCTCTCTTCGACTGTCCAAACAGACAGCGCGTGCACAGGCATTCCCTCTATCTTGACGTTTTAGATACCGGTTTTAAAGGTGTTTTAAGCCAGCAAACATCTCAAGGTCGTATAAGACAACGTCTGACATCGTCGTTCCACCAGAAGATTGTGGAACGTTCAAACGTGTTGTCAAAGTTACTAATGTAAGTATAAAAAAAGGAAAGAAATATGTTTGTCTCTTGTTACATAAAGTCTTATATTTATACATACTTTCTCTCTATCTCTATCTCTCTATTTTTATCTTTTTTCTCTCTTATACTATTATACGATAAGGAATAAAAATTAATACGAAATACTGCTCGTTAGCGAAAGGGTGGTGCTTGCTCATCGAACGTAACCACATTCGTTCTTTTCCTTCTTTTTCTTCTTATTCCTCCTCCTCCTCCTCTTCATCTTCATCTTCCTCATCGTTATTTTTTCTCCTCGTTGAAACAGCATATCCACCAAAGTGGACCACCATCCCCGTGGCAGGCCTTATATCCATGCAAATTGATTGTTATTGCCCATTACGCACGTGCGAGAGACCGTACGACGATGCTTCGGGGTGTTCATTCGGACGCGTTGCACGAAATTACAAGGGACTTTTAACAACGTGTTCTCTCTCTCTCTCTCTCTTATTCTAACGTACACCATATACACAGGGAGGACACCATGCTGCGATCTTAAGCACGATTTGCTTTCTCGCCTATAACTACACGATTAATTTGCCATACGTGTATGCTAAGTTTCAAAAATAAACGTATACATATTTACGTCATGCTAGCAACTGACTTAGTCTTACACGAAGAAGACTCGAACCGTCTTCGCACGCATCTATCAAAACAACAACGTTCTCGTAATCTAAGATGTTTTTTTCCACTTGACTCTGTCACTATTGCGATAGATGCAAACACACGTGGCGACTATTCTCGAGAACTTCGTTAATGTTATCGATAATACATAAGGAGAGATAAAAATGTATGAAAAAAGGTAAAAAAAGAAAAAAAAATCAGTGTCCATTGCGAAATAGAATTGACCCGTTCTCGTTCCGAATGTAGCCACGACGTTTTTCTTGCAATAAGGCGAGAGAGTTCGCGTTCGATCTCAAGGAAATCGAAAGGAAAATCGGTATTTATTACACTATTACATTTTCTCCATATATCTCTCTTTCTTTTTCTCTCTCTTTCTTTTTCTCTCTCCTCTCTCTCTCTCTCTCTCTCTCTCTCTATCTCTTTTTCTATCTTTTATTCTCGTTCGTTCGCGTGCTAAGACAAGAAACGCTCTATTAATCAAACCCCGATCGAGATCCAATCGTTATTCGGATTTCAAATGAATCTTTTCAAATCTTTTCTTTCAATATGAACATCGTGTCGCACTTTCGCGATGTCAAGTTACATTTTAAAAGCATATATGTATATATATAATATATGTATGAATAGAAAAAGTGAGTAGAAAAGGGTTCTCTTGAATCTTCGGTGATCGATCAAGAAGAAGAAGAAGAAGAAGAAGAAGATGAATAAGAATAAGAAGAAAAAGAAGATGATGAGTTGACGTACGTACACGCGGATCGTGACCGCGATACGGGTTGCAATAAAATTAGTAATCTTTACGAAGACGAAGATGAACCATCGGCAGACACATCGTTCATTCTAAATGAAAAATGAAAAGAAGGAGAATGAAAGAGGTAGGAGTTATCGTGTGTGTGTAAGCTGTTTTCTTCTTACCTATGATAAAAAGTATTTTTATTGTGATGGTCAATAGCAGTAGCAACAGCAACAGTAGAAGCAGGAGCAGGAGCAGGAACAGCAGCGGCAAGCGTGGCCGAAGGACTCGGTTGGTTGGTTGTGCTCTGTCGCTAATTATCGCACGACTAATTGATGCACCGCACCGGACTAACCGACGAACGATCGCCTCGTGCCGTTAAAGAGAGGCCGACCTTTTTCTTACAACGATTTGCAGCACAGCTTCTACTACCATTCCTTCTCCTACCCTGATCAATGATTCTCATTAAAGCTAGCAGCGAACAAACGAACGAACGGACGTACAAACGAGAGAGAGAGAGAGAGAGACGATATATCCAATTTCTTATCCTTACCACAGAGAACCGAGAAAAAGGAACTAGCTTCTTCGATCGCGTACAAACGAGAGAGAGAGAAGAATATTCTTCAACCCCTTCGTTTAGTATGGCATACGAAGAAACACACTTGAAGATCGATTTCGTCGAACTTCATGGTGAGAAAAAGAAATCGAATTACGAGAAGAGATTCTCTCCTTAGAATTCTAACTAAATAGTGTGTCTCTCTTTCTATCTTCCTTTCTTTCATTCTTTCTTGTTTTATCTTTCCACATGTACAGGTACGTTTCGTTCTAGTAGAACGAAGCATATAATTCAAGCGTGACCGTAGTACACGAGCTCGGTTTAGACGCGCGTGGATTAGACGGTAGCGCTTATAATTCAATCCACCTTGTATATGCGCGCTCGCGCACCTTTCAACTAGTACGTATACGATACGTCAGGTTAACCTGGACAACGAAACGTTCTGAGGCCGCTCATTTCGAAACTCTTCGCTTTACGCACGAACTTCTACTCTCTCTCAACCGTTTGTTTATACCTACATTCTCATTCTCTTTCTTTCTCTTTTTCTGTCTCTCTGTCTACGAAGACTGATAAATTAATCTCTCATGCTAATACGTCCTCCTCCGATATCGCGAGCGTAAGCGCGAGCTACGATCTCGATTCTCTTTGCATTCATTTCCAATCGCTTCCGGATTTCGTGACGGCTCGTGCCACTAGGCAACCTCGATCTATCGTCTATGCGAACCTAAGCGAAATATGCGAATGCGCGGGTGTATTTACTATCTCTCTCTCTCTCTTTTTCTCTTTTACTTGCTATTACTCTCCCCGATAATTTTTCCTTTTTATTTTTTCTTTTCGTTTTAAAAGTAGCTAGCTAACTTATGCGTACGATTACCCAATAACTGATCGATGAACCAAATCGATCGTTCCTACGAGTTATGTAATCCTCGCTCTTTAATATCGATCTTACAAATGACACGCATAAAAATGATATTATCTTTCACTTTCCTACGACATCAAAGATAAAAATAATATTATACGCATTTGTATAATAAATAATATTTAAAATAACCTTATATATATATATATATAAAATCTGCTTTTCATTATTTATCATAAATTAAATTCTATTAATATTATCTCTCTGTTTCATTTTTTTTTAAAGGATAATGAATTAAAACAAAAATTGCAGGTAATGGAATGAGAATAAAAAGGAAAATAATTTGTACGTTATTCAAAACGCGACGAGGATTTACGTGGAAAAGCAAACACGAAGCTTGGTTTTTTTTGTGTGTAATTATATTAAAAATTAATTGAAAACTAATTGATCAACGAGTTGTCTTCTCACCGTGAAAATATGTATCTTGATCCATACGTCTTGGTATCCATTGGGTTGGGCCAATGCAACAATACTCGTGACCATCGAGTACCACGCCCTTCTCAACATTTTCATACAAGATAAAAAAAAAATACAAAATGATTCGAAAGTGCAGCTTATTTTTTCAATATTCTTTTCCGCGATTAGAAATCGATCGAATTGAAATTTTCTATTATCTTAGAGTCGGTAGTTCGAAACTTGAATAACTTGTGGTAGCAAACGTTATAGACCTTGAAGTTATAACTCAACGATTATGCTAGCTTACGACGATAAGAGTTGACCATTACGTAACAATTCGATGTGAATATATTAGGAGTAAACGCGACGGTATCATGAGTATGCACTTGCGGTGACGCGTGCTTCCAAGATACGATTGTGTAAAAGTGAAAATACGGTACGTTCGTATAGCAGTGGGTATCATCGACGACGATGCATTCATTACGATTCCTCGTCACGCCATATGATCGTTGTCTCTTTCTATAATTCTTTTCTCTTTCTCTTTCTAATGAATTATCGAACGAGAGACTTCTTCCTCGTGTGCTTTTCGTGCTACGAATCGACCACTTATGTCACGTTTTCCCTATGCCTTTTGTTAATAATTCTTGTTTTTTTCTTTTTTTTTGCATTGCCTTTTGAAAAAATGAATATTTACGCGCGACGTCACGTCTTCGTTCTCTACTCTTCCTTCCCTTTGCTTTATATCTTGGATTTAGGTCGATCACGTGACAAATGATAATTAACGGTGCAACGGCTTAATTGCCTTTTGCACGTTGTGACGTCTAGGAAGCGATCAATGAGAAGTAGATACGCGCACGCTCGTGATTCTACCTAAACTCTGATTGGCTGTTAATTCAAGCACAAAACCGAACGAACAGCCATCCAGTGGGCGTTAGAATTATTACATGCCGTTGCATAACGAGAAATCATGCTTGCTTACCGCTTATCTCATTGACGTTTCCTTCGTCTTCGGTATTATTAATAATACCTATCCAATGAGACAATACATCCTGTATATGATTTTGATTGAAGGAAAAAAATATACAAATTTTCTCCCGTTTGCTCTTTTACTTTTTTATTCTTTTTCATTATCAAAGATATCAAAACGATATTAAAAATAAAATATCATAATCGATCTCTAACATGAGAACCATGCATTTTCCCAAGGTAGGAAAAACGAATATTAAATGTACGCTGGGAAGCCACAGGAGAGACGAGTTAGGTGTATAAAGGTGAAGGACGATGAAAGAAAGAAAGAGAGAGAGAGAGAGGGGTAAGACGAGGTCGAGGTGAGCCCAGACCCACCTGCAATTATCCGGTCTAATGAGTAAACAGTTCTCTCTCTCTCTCTCTCTCTCTCTCTCTTTTTATCTCATTCTATTCCCACCCATCATCTATCTATATCTTTCTCTCATTCTGTTACTCTGGCTCATCAGAAACGTGGGTACCTGACTCGGCTCCATAGCTAATCCTCCCGTCCCACCTCTCCTCTTTCCTCACCAACTTTGATCACAACCTTCACCTCCACCTTTATGCACACCTTTCATCCTATTCTTCATATAAACATTATTTAATAAATATTTTTCTCGCGAATATAATATAATAAAATTTAATCCAAAAAATATTACTCGATAAATATTAAACATATTACTAGAAACCATAAGATTTTTGATCTTTGAAAACTTCTAAAACGATTTTAACAAGACTAAAGAAAAAGTAATGTCTACTTAAAAGATTCGTACCGTTAGTCCGACGCGTTCAAAGTTCTCGTACGATGACACGTGGAGGTCGTATACGAGCATTGACCTTGATTCGTTGATTTTAGAAATAGAAATGATTCGTCGATTTCGAAGGAACTCCCATGACGATGACTCAGCCGTCGTAAAGGAAAGAAGGACGGATTGAGAATATGAGAAGAAAACGAGCATTGACACAAAGGGCACGAAACGCATAGTGAGTCTTAAATTTAATCGTTCAAACGTAAGTAATAGTCTTTCTGGTCCATAAAGAGAAAATCTAGGGTTTTTTTTTGCACACAAAGTCGGATAATATTCTATTTACACAATGGATAAAAAGAGAAAAAAAAAAAAAAAGAACTGAGAAAGAGAGAATGAAGGAAGGAAGGAAGGGGAGATAAAAAGTAAGAAAAAAATGGTACAAGGTGGACGTCGATAAATTGTCGCACGATTAAAGTCTAATCGATGTTGAGAATACGTACTACATATATATATATATATACATACATAGATAGTTACGGACATACCTAGAATACATATAATACGTTTTGAAGTGACTCAAGTATCGAGGTTTACGCGCGAGCGTATTGCCTGTCGACTTATGACGTACGATGGGGAATAAATACTCGAGGAATCGTTCGCGATCAATAAACGTCCGGCGATCGGTAAATCGAACGGACATTTAGAGTTGCGTCTAGTATCGATTAAATCGATATTAGTCGAAGATAAACGAGGTAAGGTGAAAAAGATAGAAAAGATCCGTATAAAAATAAGATAGGTACAAATTTTCGATCGTTCAAATTATTATATACGATGGGGTTTCTTTTTTTATCTGTTTGTTCGTTTGTAAAACACGATGATAAGAAAATAAAAAGTAAAGAGAGTGAGAGAGAGAGAGGGGGGAGGGGGAGGGAGGGGAGGGGTTTAAGAAGAAGGCATCATCGTTGTGCTGTTGTGCAGCAGGATGCACCCAGGCCACCCTACCACTTCGACTGGTCGAGCCACGCCCGCCATTCACCTTCAACTTGGTCTCCTTCTCCTCTTCCAAAGGAACAAACGCGTTTCGTTGGTGTTGCGTGCGAGTCTTCGTGTAAATATAAGAAACTTATACACGCAAAGGAAATCCATCGTTCGCGTCGACTGAAAACCCACCGCAGAAAATTGCTCGCTTGCCTAGAAAAGAAGAAGAAGAAGAAGAAGAAGAAGGCGAACAAGCTATGATGATTCTCTTTCTTTCTGATAAATGCCATGATCAAAACCAGTCTCGACAAATTGCCGAGGATTAGCGAGAATCGGGGGACGAGTTTCTACGAATGAAAAGCAAATTCGACTCGTAAGAATAAAAAGTATTGATTTTTAAAAAAAAGGTTCTTCTGATATGTGCACCGAGGTGCAATCTTGTTGGATTCTTTGATAGAGTAAACATGTATCATAACGTTCAAGGATTTATGCACAAGGTAAAGATGATCTTTACGTATACTATACAAGTATCGTCGTTTTATCGAATACTGCATCAGCTTTATCTGAACATAGAAAAATCAGTATAAGATGCATCGTTCTCGGGGCACGTGCAATGGAGAAAGAGAAAGAAAAGGAAAGAAAGAAAGAGAGGTGCACGTTCGTGTGCTCGCGACCTTGAAAGGAAACGCTCCGATATAATCGTTACCGCGACTCGCCAAAGAACAAAGAGGCTGTCTACCGATAGCCAACATACACGAATACTATATCTACCCTATACATACATATATATATGTAAGTAGAGGTCTCCTCGGGCTACTACTATGCTTCTTTGACCATTGCCTTAAATACGTGTGCGAGTACAGAAGAACCGCCGCAGTGGAGTCGTTTAATGGCGCCGGCTTGTATTTATTCCGACAGTCCATAACTCTGCGATCCGTAATTGCCGTAATTATGCGACCACCGTCGCCCGTAATCGGTAAAGAATCGAAAGAAATAGGGAAGAAAACGCGCGTACGAGACTCGAACCCATAACTATCTTGAATTTTTTTTTTTTTTTTTTTTTCAAAATAACCTTTCG